>NC_056748.1:250520041-250677541 GCF_019279795.1 Protopterus annectens
ATCAGATCATGAGTACCTCCAGAAGCATGTGCTATCAGATCATGAGTAACTTCAGGAGCATGAACCATCAGATCATGAGTACCTTCAGGAGCATGTACCATCAGATCATGAGTACCTTCAGGAGAATGTGCCATCAGATCATGAGTACCTCCAGAAGCATGTGCCATCAGATCATGAGTAACTTCAGGAGCATGAACCATCAGATCATGAGTACCTTCAGGAGCATGTACCATCAGATCATGAGTTCCTTCAGGAGCATGTGCCATCAGATCATGAGTACCTCCAGAAGCATGTGCCATCAGATCATGAGTAACTTCAGCAGCATGTACCATCAGATCATGAGTATCTTCGGGAGCATGTACCATCAGATCATGAGTACCTTCAGGAGCATGTGCCATCAGATCATGAGTATCTCCAGAAGCATGTGCCATCACAGCATGAGTAACTTCAGGAGCATGTGCCATCAGATCATGAGTACCTTCAGGAGCGTGTGCCATTAGAGAAATGAAAGCTGATGCTATCTCAGCATGAGTTAAGAAAGCTAATGCTAATAGTTGTTTAACATAGCTCTGGAAGCATCAACTTTATGATAATGTGTAGTCAAACCCACATTCTGCACTTTTACACCACTCATTCTGTCATAAGTGGAAGTAGAAGCTATAAATATGTGACTCAGATAGGTTTTTCATTAAACACTTAATCACAGTAGGTTTGGAGTCACAAATTATGTATGATGGATTAACAATGTATGAACAGTGGCCAAGTATGTCCAGTATTCCATTCCACATTAGACTGTAGGTTAGGTATCATCAGTATTACTACAAAAGAAAATGGAAATATTATGTCAGCAAGCAAAGGAGAGTAGTATTGCTGGAAATGAATTCATCCTCTACTCTTGGTGAGTACTTTCATGAGGTGGACACTGTTTTCCACAAAATCTCACCAAGATGATAGTGATATATAAACTATATTTTATATAACATATTTCATTGACAGAAGAGAAACAGACAAATGTAGGTTTTGTAAAACGGAACTGGAAACAGTCACACATCTTGTTGCTGGTTGTGACATACTGATGGCAGAAGGACTGTATACTGACAGGCATAATAATGTGGCAAGACTGTTGCATTGAGGATTGTGCAGCTGTTATAATACTGAAGTAGTTAAAAAATACTGCAAACAGCCACAAAGCATCACAGAAAATGATGAAGTCTACATCACATGGGATCACCCATTACCAACAGTTCAAAAAATAGATGTGAGAAAACTAGATATAGTGGTCCATGGAAAGAAGACAAAAGTAGCACTGACCATTAAAACTGCTACACCCAGTGACTGCAGTGTCTTATGTACAGAGAGACACAAAGTCATAAAATACTTGGATTTGCAGGCAGACATGAGGGCAATGTTGAAGAAACATACCCAGACAATTCCACTAGTAGTAGGAGCAATGGGTCTTATAAGAAATACTTTACAGTCATACTTAGATATGTTACTGGTACATGTAACTCCATAAGAGCTGTAGAAGTTAGATATGTTACTGGTACAGGTAACTCCATAAGAACTGTAGAAGTTAGATATGTTACTGGTACATGTAACTCCATAAGAATTGTAGAAGTTAGATATGTTACTGGTATATGTAACTCCATAAGAACTATAGAAGTCATTACTAGACACATTGCAGGTGCTGCAAAGAGCATTTCTGTCTAACACCAAAGATTGAAAGAATACTAATTTCATGAACTTTAATCATACTTTGACTTAGGAATGGGGTGCATTTTCATTGTGGTATTTGTAACGCCAAAGACTTAGAGAAATCAAAATGAGAGAAAAAGTAATAATGGCCTTATATCTCTATACAGTCATACACTTAATGCAGTTGCTACATAACTTGACCACTGATGATATACAAATATTTTCCTGTATTGATAAAATCAACAAAGCAGATCTGTCATCTTTGATTTTAGAGTAAATAAATTCACCACAGCATTATGGCCTACTCTCTGGTACAACATCCATTATTTTTATAGCGATATCCGCATTCTTCTGTATGGCCTTATGTCTTACACTGTGGATGGTGTTGGTCAAATGTGTTTAGTTAAACACTGAAGAAGGGGCACTCCCAAAAGCTTTGTTTTTAATAAAGAGAACGTTTTTTGTTCTATTCGTTTTTCTGATATTTGTGGTGTAAGGAATAGAAGAAACTTGAACCGTGGTTGAATTTGGACTTTCTGTTGTTGGTCAAATGTGATCAGGATGGCAACTGCACCATAACATCACTACTGACCTCAGACAGACAATCACTTAATGCAGGAGTATTATCGGCGCTTCTCAGCACAAGCTCGTAAAGTTGCCACTGTTTTGTATCTTTCCGCCACACTTTTTTTTGGCATATTGTTATGTGGTATTGATTTTTGCAACTCATTGACCTTTGCAGTTACTAATGTAATAGATTTTCCTCTTCAATGGGACGATAACTTCTTTCCAAAGCAGCTATACATCCTGTGAAGTTAATGTCTCCCCAATATTATAAGTACCCCTTGATATGTAGATATCTTTTCCTTTTTGTGATTTCACATAGTTATACAGGGTACCTACAATTCAAGGTCCTGATGGATTAGACAACGTACAGTGTTTTGATGTGCTTTATAGTATGCATTATAACTTGCATTATGTATACTTTATGTATACATATGTACTACAATACTCTTCTGGAAGTTCCATTATTAAATAATGACCTATGAAAACTTACATTTAACAGTGGTCCTTAAAACCAGTGAATCAGTGAACTGATGGATACTACTGATACAAACATTGTGCCTGCAAGTACTTCTTGCATTTATTTCCTACCCTTACATGGGATCATGTGTCTCATTCCACTGTGTTCTATGTTTGCGATATTTGGCAGTTTCAGTTAATTCACAGCTCAGTTTAACTGCATGTTTGACGTTATTTCCAAATAATTATCTTCTTTGATTAAAGAAAACTTTGGACAAACATCAGGAAATATATATATATATATATATATATATATATATATATATATATATATATATATATGGATCCCTATCACAACACCGACACGCCACAAACCCGACACTCAAAACAACGACACCAAAACACCGAAAATGCACAAAACCGACAACTCACAAAACTGAACACCATAACACCGACACCCAAAACACCGACACACAAAACGTAAACTACACATAACACTCAACTATACATGCACTAACCCTAACCCAAACCCTAACCCTAAGGTCCGACACTACCGCACACTTACCCTACCCGCACCCTAACCCTAACTCACTTAACCCGCCACTACACCTAAAGTCCGTCACTACCGCACACTCACCTTTCCTGCACCCTAACCCTAAATCCCACACTATCTCACACTTACCTGTCCGCTCCCTAACGCTAAATCCCTCACTATCGCACACTTACCTGTCCGCTCCCTAACGCTAAATCCCTCACTAGCACACACTTACCTGTCCACTCCCTAACGCTAAATCCCTCACTAGCACACACTTACCTGTCCGCTCCCTAATGCTAAATCCCTCACTAGCACACACTTACCTGTCCGCTCCCTAATGCTAAATCCCTCACTAGCACACACTTACTGACTCGCGCTCACACGTTGCCCATGTCGGTGTTTCGGCTGTCGGGATTTCACATTGTCGATCATCTGACTCGTCGGTCTTCTCGTGTCGGTCTTCTTAGCATCGGTGTTTCGGTGTGTCGATGAAGTCAAGGGGACCCATATATATATATATATATATATATATATATATATATATATATATATATATATATATATATATATATACAGAGAGAGCTATGTGTGTGTGTGTGTGTTTATGTGTTCTCTCTCTCTCTCTGCCTTTTTCTGTGCAGATAAGTATCTATCTATCTATCTATCTATCTATCTATCTATCTATCTATCTATCTATCTATATCTGTCTGTCTGTCTATGTATGTAGGTATAGAATACATACAGACACAGGATGGGATTCACAGAAAAAAAAACACTTTGAGTATTAAGAGCTGCAGCCAGGAGCTGTTTCAGCAAGCCAGGAAAATAAGATTCAGAAACATACTGGCAGCAAAGAGGAGAGGCCTAATTATTGGCTAATTTACATGTTTCTGAATTGCTTATTACTGGTAGTACTTTCCTGTGGTAATCACCACTGGTGACTCATGCATCACATTGATACAGGAACTCCCCGTATTCACTCTTTAGTGCACATGCATACACACACACACACACACACACACACACACACATACACACACAAAAACACACACAGAGTCTCTTATTTTTCCCTGCTCCTTATAAATTATGGATGATTACAGTCAATCAGTAATGCCAGATGTTGAAGTTTCATTCCTTATATTGTTCCGAAACTGCATTGTTATGCCAAACCTGTTGCTAAATTTTTTAGTTACTTAGAGAAATATCTAAAAATTTTCACTGGTGTCATCTAGTGTTCCTCCTGACTTTGTCCAGAAGTATTGAGCATAGACATTTAGAGGGGTTCCTATGAGTTCAACGAAAATGCATTATGTCGAATGCGTTTTCTTCGACACATGTAGCGTGAACAGGCAAAACAGCGAAGTGGCTGTTCAGCAAAATTTTTCCCTGGGAAAGAAGTCGCTTGACCGCTTCATTGTTTTGCCATGTTCTGAAGTGTATTGTGGTCCCTTGTCTGGTATAGCTCCCGAGCGTGATTGTGCAACAGTTGCTGACCTTAGGGTTAGGGTGTGGGTTAAGGTAAGTGCATATGTATGAAAGTGTTTACTGTTGTATATTTTATGTGAAACGTATGGTTGAGTTCGGTGTGTTTGTGTTTTCAGTTGTTTACTTTTGTTTTGGGGGGGTAGAGTTAGGGTTAAGTGTTTATGTGTTTGGAGCTGTTTGTGAATGTGCGAGAGTTACTGACCTTAGGGTTAGGGTGCAATTTAAGGTAAGTGCATATTATTTAAAATGTTTATTTATTTTTTTTTCGTTAAATGTATGTTTGGGTTATGTGCATATGTGTATTTAGTTGTTTACTGGTTTTTGGGGGGGTATAATTAAGACTGGGTATGTGTGTATGTGTTTGGAAGTGTGTAATGTGTTTTTTTTTTGCAGGGGTTGGAACGATTTATTTCCCTAGGAAAGAAATCGCTGTTCTTCAGATTCGACATTTTCAGGTTTCGCTGAAAATGTGTCGATGTAACATTGTTCACTGTTTTAAGCATTCAGCGTTGCAATATAGACCCCATTTAGAGGTATGGCAGACCCCCACACCCACTCCAACACAGATACACCCATCCCTCTCATATGTCCCTGATTTTACAGAACATTTCCTGACTTTGTCTTGAATACTCATTTTGTCCCTTATAATTCACAGACTCTTGTAGTCATTCAGTAATGCAATATATTAATGGTTCAGAAAGTACAAGACAATGCAAGACCTGTTACCGAACTAAGTCCTCAGGGCTACAGGACTGCCCTCCGTAGAGGCTCTTTTACTTCATTACTTTTGTAAGGTTTGTAGGGTAATATTTATATTTAAAGAGTATCCCTGTAGCCTTGTGTTAGTACAGAAGGCTAAAGTTCTCCTTTGTTAATGAGATGATTTCTGTAGCAAAGGTGCAAGTTCTCAATCTTTTTATCTACTTTAGAACAACATGTTGTTCTATTAATGTTGTTAAATGATTTAGGACAATATTTAAAGAGTCTCCCTGGTGTCTAAGTATTTCCCTCATATGTCATACATCTTTTGTGCTGCAAAACCTATTATTGTATTAACTTTTTAAAGTGACTAATGTAACATTATGAACTGTCCCTGGTGCCTAGCACCTACCGACATTTAAGTGCTGTGTCTTTCATGCTGCAAAACTTGTTAGTCTATTAACTTTTTAAGTGACTAAAGTAATACTAAAATAAAAAAAACTTCCCTGGTGTCAATTGCCCCTTGTGAGCAAAAATTAGTGGCATCCTGTAAAATAATGGACATCTGAGAGTCATGTGTATAAGTGAGCTATGCACTTGGAGGCAAGCTACGTACTTGTTGTTAAAGGCATTAATTTATGCAATTATCAACAAAAAGAGGAATGAAGGTCAGCAGGACTAAGACAGAATATATGTGTGTGAATTAGAGGCAGGACAGAGGAATGGTGAGGATGCAAGGAGTAGAGGTGGCGAAGGTGGATGAGTTTAAATACTTGGGATCAATAGTTCAGAGTAATGGTGAGTGTGGAAGAGAGGTGAAGAAGAGAGTACAGGCAGGATGGAGTGGGTGGAAAAGAGTGACAGGAGTGCTTTGTGACAGACGAGTGCCAGTAAGAGTGAAAGGGAAGGTCTACAAGAGGGTAGTGAGACCAGCAATGTTATATGGGTTGGAGACAGTGGCATTGACAAAAAGGTAGGAGTTTGAGCTGGATGTGGCAGAGTTAAAGATGCAAAGATTTGCACTGGGTGTGACGAGGGTGGACAGGATTAGGAATAAGTATATTAGAGGGTCAGCCCAGGTTGGAAGGTTTGGTGACAAAGTCAGAGAGGCAAGATTATGTTGGTTTGGACATGTGCTGAGGAGGTATGCTGAGTATATTGGGAGAAAGATGCTAACGATGAAGCTACCAGGTAAAAGGAAAAGAGGAAGGCCTAAGATAAGGTTTACGGATGTGGTGAAAGAGGACATGCAGGTGGTTGGTGTGACAGATCAAGATGCAGAGGACAGGAAGAAATGGAAACAGATGAGCCGCTGTGGCAACCCCTAACGGGAACAGCTGAAAGAAGATGATGATCAACAAAATATGATCAAAAACATACCCCTGGGATTCGCTAAAATACTCACTTCTTGTGCTAATTGCCCAACTTGGGTTGTTTAATTAGAATGATGGCAAGAAAATGTGACTGAAAGACACATATAGCCATAATTAGAAATATGTCCTTATTGGCTCATTATCGAATCTCTGAATCGAGCACTGCACTGTTATATCTGACTGTGCTGGTATTCTCTCTAGTGGCCCATATATTACATTAACAAAGGCACCCCGATACAACCACTTGCACACAGGCATGCGGACACACACACACACACACACACACACACACACACACACACACACACAAAAACACACACACACACACACACACACACACACACATGCATTCCCACAAATGCTCTGCCACATCCATTCATCTATAAACTAGCCACTTCACATTTGCTCACACTCAAAGAAACACTCAGACATTCACTTGAATACTCACTTCAACACAACCAGCTGCACTTGTCATTCCCTATCAACCCCCCTGTTCAACCACACAGGCAGAATCACACACACACACACACACACACACACGCACACACACACACACACACACACACACACACACACACACACACACACACACACACACACACACACACACACACACATGTATATATTCATACAACCTCATTCATTACACTTCAGCCCATGCAGTCATGCACATAAATTTTAACACACATACACATAGTAATTCCCACCCTCACAATTTCAGTTAACATACCTGCACATCAGATACTCCCACATGAGTGAATGGGTAGCAACTGTGCTTTTACAGTAGTCACTTTTTCCTCCTAGAGTAATATTATATTCATTTGAATAATTCTTAGTCACTTAGCTAAGTGAAACAGGAGACATGAACATTTCTAGGGAGAGCACATTAGCCACTCTCCTGGACTGCTGCTGAAAATGTCAGGGGGAGAGAAGTCAATGACTCAGAAAGGCTTAGTGTGATGCAGAAACCTTCCAAGCTAAGACTTCTGTGTGATGGTTAGACATTCTGAATCCTAGCCCACAATGTTTCCGAATGATGCTCAAAACATTTATTCAGTAGAATACAAAGAGTATGCATGGTTATGCTCTTTCGTAAAGAACCTGTTCACAAAAATATCTGAGTTGGTTTTCATTTCATTGGTGTGAAGGATCATCAAATTACCAAATCAGTATTTTTTTAATTGCTGTCAACAGCAAAGAAGAACCTTGCAGTAAGGACTCAGGAGATGCATACTAGGATTGTTACAGGGTGGTCATCAGGTAGAGTCAGGCAGCCAGGTAGGTGGCATTACCTGATGTTAAAAATGTTACATGTTATTGGACAGTCCCCCTGCCACAAGGTTTTGATGAAGACATTGGCAAAAGAGTTTTTAAGGACACAGAAATGTGTTAGAAAGAGGAAACTGGAGGCAGATATACAGTTAAAGTAAATACAAAGAAAGTCAAGATGAGCAAGAGCTTATCAAATGGGTTAACGAGATATCAATACATCAGGAAGTTGTAGTATTGAGTTTTATGTAAGGTTTTGCTGCAGGGAAGGGAAATGGTATGAGGACATACTATTTCATAAGCTCATCAAAGTGCTTTTGATAAAGTGGATATAATACCTAAAAATGAATGTACATGGTTTTCAGAGTAATGTTTTGAAGTTAGTCGGAGTAAATTAAATCCATTTATTATTTAAATAAATAAATACATAAATAAATAAAAAAAAAAAAAAAAAAATAAAATCCATCATGCTGGAACTGGAAGAACTGATCTAAAAGTGAAGCTACTGAAACAAACAATTTTCTTACAGGGGTATCTATTAAATCCACTATTTTGTATATGAGTGTATTATATATAGCAGCTGAAAGTAATAAACACAGTTTCTGAAAACGGAGGAGATTAAGAAGAAATAGCAAGTTAAAGAGTAATTAAATAATGCAGTTTTTATTTTTCCATTTACTGTAGAAATGTTTTTATTTTTTACCATAAAAGTAGTAGATCAACCTAACTCATACCTCTCAACTATACAAATTTTCCAGTCATATTTTTGGCCCATTTTTTTTAAATTGTGTTTTTCTGGCAAATTATTGGCAAGTCATTAAAGACAGAAAATAATGACAGACATTTGAATTTCAGACTTCATACTCTTCAAAAATTTCATGCTAAAGCAAAACCTGTTATTCTATCAACTTTCTAAGTTTGTAAGAGCAATATTTAAAAATGTCCATATTTTTGGGTCTTCATCCCCCCATTATTTATGGCTTTGTCCAGATTTCTTGCTCTAAGAGGTTGAGAGGTATGACCTAACTAGAATGGGGGCACCCTGATTTAGGGCTTAGGGCTTAGTGCTGAGCCTGACTGAAAGGGATATTTTATGATATTTAGGAGGGCTGGGTGTGATATGGAATTTGAGATGGTGACATATGCAGGTAGCAATTGGTAAAGTGATGAGCCAATGGATAGGCCTGGCAGAAGAATGTGAAAGTATGACCAGATTGTCAATGAGTAAGGAAATGTATAAAAGACTTGTGAGTACTTTCAGAAGACTGGGGCCTCAGTACCTGGCTATCTGGTTCAGACTGCTGTAAGGCAAGCCAGTTAGTGCCAGCCCAGCTGCATGTCACTTTATTGTTATATTTAAATCAATTTTATTATAATTTATGTATTTATATTTATTTATTACATTTGTTGACTGGATATGCCTGACTGAGCCAGAGGCCCATTTTCAGCGCAGACCTGGGGAGAAGAGCTCCACATTGATACATAACAACAAAAAAAAGAAAGAAAAGGAAACCATATTAACAGCAAAACATTAGTACAATAGAATTATTTTACAGCATCAATAAACAGTACAAGGCAAGGTCCTGTTACCTAGTGGAGACCCAGGGGGAACCTCAACAGTAGTAAAGTACAAACAAGTAGAAGTAAATGTAATACAATCTGTAGAACTGTACAATTACTGTAGTAATAACAACCAAGTAGTAGTAAATGTAATACAATCCGTAGAACTGTACAATTACTGTAGTAGTAACAACCAAGTAGTAGTAAATGTAATACAATCCGTAGAACTGTACAATTACTGTAGTAGTAACAACCAAGTAGTAGTAAATGTTATACAATCTGTAGAACTGTACAATTATTGTAGTAGTAACAACCACATAGTAGTAAATGTAATACAATCCGTAGAACTGTACAATTACTGTAGTAGTAACAACCAAGTAGTAGTAAATGTAATGTAATCAGTATAACTGTACAAATTACTGTGCAGAAAGAGCAAACACTAGATAGTATATACGTTAAAGTTTACAGTAGGGATGTTAAAAGGTCAGGTGAGAAAGGTAAATACGAGCAGAGAAATTTAATTTCAGATGCATAAAGCATTTGGGAAAAGAGAGACGGAGAGAGAGGGAGAGTGTTTGTGTGTGTGTGTGTTTGTGTGTGTGTGTGTGTGTGTGTGTGTGTGTGTGTGTGTGTGTGTGTGTGTGTGTGTGTGTGTGTGTGTGTGTGTGTGTGTGTGTGTGTGTGTGTGTTTGTGTGTGTGTGTGTGTGTGTGTGTGTGAGACAGAGAGAGAGAACATTATGGAACAATGCATTTTGTACTAGCATTCAGCATTCAGTATGCATTTTCTGAAGAATAGCATTATGAAACTCTGAGAGAGAGAGAGTAAGAGAGAGAAAACTAACAGAACAAACACTTAAAGGAGAAGAGAGATTGTTGAGATTCACTCTTCTCTGTGATTTCAGTCTTTCTTTTTTCAGTGTTTTGGTACAGGTTTTTCTTCAACATGCAACATGCAATTTCTGAAGAATAACAAGTGTGAAACTCTGACTGTAATTCTCAATGAGTTATCACAAAATCAATGGGGAAATTCTGCAAAATCAGGGACATTTGATAGCTATATGCATGGACAGAGATAAGCAGAGAGAATGAATACAAAGGAGAGAAACTAGATAGAGAAAGACGAAAATGTACATGGGAGAGAGATTGCTAGCTTGAATATTAAGCCAAGGTTACATTTTATTTTTTAATTGAAAGCATTTCTTTAATTAATTATGACTTCTGTTCAGGCCATATTGGAAAAAGCTGTAAAAATGCACCAGAAAGCATCTAGAAGAACCCTGTGGCATCTGGGGGCTGTAGCACTAACCATTCAAAATGCCGGGATCCTCAAGAGTGAGTCTCAAAATGCAGACACCGAATGGTGAAAAAATCAGACTTGCGTATTACTAAGTCTAAGATGCCATTTCTCAGAATGCCGTGGTCTTGGAGTTGATTTTATATATATATATATATATATATATATATATATATATATATATATATATATATAAGTTTTGGGTTGGGGTGGGGGGATTTTTTCCCTCTATATAAGGGGTGCAGGAAGGGCTTACTTCCCCTAAAAAAAAATGTTTTAAGGAGAATAGTGATTTTTGAGATTCCCTCTTCTCCAGGTTTTCTGTCTTTTTTTCCAGCTTTTCAGCACTTGGCAATTTGAGTGATGCCATTTCAATAGAGAGTTGGGCTTAGCAGCCCCCAGACCCCCAGCTTAATCCATGCATTTATCCAATAGTTATTTGCAGTACTCTTTTGGTCATATCTCACAGTGATATGATTGGCCACACCTCTGCATCTCACTTTATGGAGCTGAGTGCAAAGAGACAAAGCATTGTAGAAATAACTCAGACTTTTATTCAGCCAAAAATAATGCAACAGAATAAGGTCAATGGCCACACTTAGTGATTTAAAAGGCTGCCACGACATAAATGATGGTGTTCGTGGTTTCTTCAACAGCTAAGGGAGGCATGACAGCTAATGCAAGGGAGAATCAAACCACTTTAATGTCATAGTATTGATGAAATTCAAATGCAGATAAATGAAACAATTGTAATAGTATCGGCCAAGATAGGTCTTTTAGGATCATGGCTAATGTCTGCAGACTCCTTCCAGCAGCTACCTCAGGGAGAAGTCTACTAATTTTCATAAAGGATAGTGCTGTAAAAAAACAAATACACACACCTACATAAGTGTCTTAGAATAACAAAGCCCTGGGTGTATACAAGTAAAAAACTTACTTGTTACATGTTAGAATAAATCAGAAAGAAATGTGGAGTTTAAAATCTGATGCTTTTTTTCCTGTGCTGCAAGCTTGCTTTCAGTTATGAGTTGGTAAGCAAATTACCTTTGCTTGAATCCGTCTGATTGCAGCTGGAAATATAAAAAAGTCAGATTAGCAGATGTCTAAACATGGATCATTATTACACGTGTACAATTACCTTTGTTTGAATCATGTTATAATGGAAGGGGATTGTGGCACTGCTAACTCATACTGAGTTTGCAAAATTTCAAAAAGCCTGATTTGCAGTGGCCTGATTGTGGCTGGAAATATAAAAAAAGTCAGATATCTAAATCTGGCTGATTACTGTCCATTAAGAATAGTAAGCAAGGAGAAAAACATATATTCATTAAATACTGGGATATTGCAAAAATATGCATTTAACAGATGCCCAGCTATGTCGCAATGCTGCACAAGTAGGACACTACACAAGGGGAAATAACAGAAGTGCAGCAAATTCCTGAAATATTGCATAGAATAAAAAGAATATCTAACTATAGCAACTAATGAGATCAGTAATGTTTCCTAAAATATGAAAGTACAAAAATATAATTTGTTGGAAAATATTAAAAAGGATGTAACTCAAGCAATGAAAGACAGATTTGATTGCATTTTAAAAGGAGGGTTAGTAAAACCCTGGAATATTTCAGCAACAACTAGCAACTCCATTCAAAAGTATATGATTGTCATTTATTCTAACACTATGTCTAAAATTAAAAACATTATAGACTCACATTGGAGTACATACCCACTTTGGCAATATACAACTGTTAGTACGACCCTCCCCAAAATATATTTATAAGAGGGGAAGCAGTATATTAAAAATAAAAATACAACAACCAGGAACCAGGAACAGTCAACGGAATGTATTCTCTCTCCAGTGCTTCGGCACAAGCCTTCAAGGAGTACAAAAAAACTTTAAGACGACACACCTTTATATATACACCCACACATAAATTATGCAATTAAAAGCAATCAATTAAATCAGTACTTTCCAATTATTATCCAATAATTATGGCCTTGTATACATTGGAGAAACAAAAAGAAAATTTAAATGCAAGCTACAAGGGCATATTAGAAATATAAGAAACAATAAGATAGAAAGACCTATGGTCAAACATTTTTTAGAATGTCACAATTCCAATGTGCATGATTTAAAGGCTAGCATTCTGGAAAGCTTACCTGTAGGATTTTGTTCAGATGAAGTATATAAAAGGAAACTAACGTATAAAGAGAATCTGTTTATTTTATTGAATCTTGAATGTAATTGGAAAGTACTGATTTAATTGATTGCTTTTAATTGTATAATTGATGTGTGGGTGTATATATAAAGGTGTGTCTTTTTAAAGTTTTTTTGTACTCCTTGAAGGCTTGTACCGAAGCGCTGGAGAGATAATAAATTCTGTTGACTGGTCCTGGTTCCTGGTTGTTGTATTTTTATCTGGACATTTCTTTGTGGTGGTTCATAAGTATATTAAAAAATAGGCTGGAAAGGTCCTCTATTGGGGATGTTAAGTTTTCAGGTACAACTAGAGGTAATAGTTGTAGTTAATGTGGGTTTATTGACAATCCTACTGACAATGAAAATTGTCAGTCATTTGATAGTATTGTAAGGTTCTCAAAAGCCAATTGTGGAATGAGAATGGTGATTTACATGGCTCTTTTGCATCTCATGTGAAGCATTTTACATTGGTTAAACTGAACAGCCTTTGAGGGATCATATTTATGAGCACATATTTGCCTTAAGAACCTATAATACCACTAATGCTTTGTCAAAATATGTTTTAAGTTGCCCTATTTTTTATAGCGTCACATTTTTGGTTTTAGAAAAAACTGCAACTGGCCCTTTAATGGTAAATATGGAATAATGTTTGGGAGTACAGAGAGTTATGGTGGCAAGTTACATTTCAAGCCAATGTTTACTCAGGTTTAAATGAAGCTACAAATATTAGTTGTTTACTGAAGTATAGGGCTGTTTAAATTAATGGTTTTGGTTTTTAATTCATTTATTCATCTTTTGATCAGCATGTGGGATTATTTATAAGACCAAAAGTTTTAGGTTTTATATTTTATTTATTGATCTTTAACAGCTTAATTAAGTTTTCAAAAGCGTAACCTTTATATAAAATTCAAACATAATATGTTTACATGTATTTTATAGGCTTTGATTTATAGTACTGGTTAGGTTTTTATTTGTGACACTAAACCTTTAAATTTGATGACCACTTGCTTTTTTTTTCAAATCATGTGGCTATTAATTTAACTTTAAATATGTTTCTGA
This sequence comes from Protopterus annectens, assembly GCF_019279795.1. NCBI lineage: Eukaryota > Metazoa > Chordata > Ceratodontiformes > Protopteridae > Protopterus > Protopterus annectens. Next base: position 250,534,235 of record NC_056748.1, read on the forward strand.
ACTTGTACTAAGGTGTCTTCTGAAGAAGTCTGACCTAATGGTCAGATGAAAGTTTTTAAGTTTTTTTGTCCTGTATGGTTTTTGGGTATGACAGCATTAAAGTCTGTGTTTTGACTCAGTTCCATCTTTACTCCACTTTGTTTGGCTTGCTTCAAGTATTAGCATTCCTTAAAAAAAAATGTTTGTAATGTTTTCCTAAGCTACAAGCAGCTCTATTCATTTCTTTTCTGACTACAGACAGTACAGCAGTACCCGATAAATTGAATATTTAAATGAATGCATACTCAGCAAGAAAGTGTACATTTTTATTATTGATAGACTATTTTATTCATTAACCTTTTTCCTTGTATTTTGGACAGACTGTTAAAATATGACTAATATCCACACAGTGCATTAGTTGCAATTGTTTATGTTCCAGAAAATGATTAAAATAAAATAACTAACTTCATATGTAGTCGTGTCTCAATGTGTACATGAGAGGCAAAAGGACGGAATTTTTCCATGTTTTTAACACAGCTGTTTCTTGGCATTATGAATGGTTTATAATATACATGAGACGGCAGCATTTTGTTGTTTAAATACTATGTGGGGTGCAATGAAGTACAGACAAGGCTGAATTTCTGAAATGGTACTTCTACGTACTTGTCACAGCCACTTCCCCAAGAGGCAGCCAACTTGAACTTGCTTATACGTGTCAGAAACATTTTTAAAAATTCCAGTTTAAATGTTGCTAATTTGCCATTTTACATCTTCCATCTTGTTCAAATGATCTGCATGAAACTGTTCTTCAGACCACTAACCTATATTTGGCACAATACTCAGTGCATGCTTATGGAATAAAAATATTATTTGTGTGGTCAGTTAGGTCAAGTACATGAGATACAAAACTCTTTAACTGTAATAGATTTGGCAAAGAATGCATACTCAGGTTGATTAACAGTGAGACTTAAAATCCTCTTATTTACCATTGCAGAATTTTAATTAGCTCAAACAAGTATTACAAAAGCATGCATTTATCCAGAAGAATTGAATCCTGAATATTTCATGCAGATTGTTGTACACTGGGGAAAGGACAAGAGGTGAATAAATATTAAGCACAGAATTTTAAAATAGTGAACATTTCTTCCTTTAAGAATCATGAAAAGATACGCATGTCTGAAACTGCAAACGTTCAGATCTCATATGTTGCAAGCATATTATGTGCTTTTGTGGACACTAATTACTTGATTACTTTATTTATTTATTTATTTAACTTGTTAACAGCATAAGCCCTCTGTGCAGAACAGTCTTCTTTCAGGGACAAACTAGGGATATTTGGAGTTTCAAATGCCACAAGCAGAGACTGTATGACTCAAACCCAAGATTGCAGAAATAAGCTAAAAAAGTCATATCCTTCAATATATATTTATGGAAATACATCTTTCTTTTCAAACTAAACATTCCATGAACAGCCTTGCTTCTTTCATTACTGAGAGGCTGGTTTACAGTAGAACTGCACTCGCTATCTCCCTGTTTCTACTAACTCTCCTTTTCTTGTATTATCTGCACATCCTGTTCAAAATACCACTTTTGCTTCTGGTATAGAAAAACAATTTGGAAGGCAGTTGAAAGCTGCAGTATATGTTGCTTATGTGATAAACTGATTCAAATGCTGCGTTGAAAGCTTCCATGTTATGTATTCAGTAATCACATTGTAAGCGAGTAGTCTGTTAGGTCATACGCATTAGTGGTTCACTGACAAATTCTTGTCTTTCATACAGCAAACCTGGGATCATTTCCAAGCCAATGACATTTGTTTTGCAGTTTAGCAACGATTGCTAAGACGAACAGCTGCTAACAAACTTAATCCTTGTTTTGAATTCTCTGTCTTGATTTATCTGCTGTGACTAAAACAAAGTCACTTAGCCAGTCAGTGTTCCCAAGTCTCCTCTAAAAAGAGACACTTATGTCTAGTGGGTTAACAAATAAAAATAAAATAATAAATAATATGGATGTTCTATGCATATCTTATATAGTCCAAGAGCATTTAGTAAATCTGAATATAACTCAGCCATATTCCTCCAAAATGGAATCAACTATCCTGCATGTTTCACACTTTTAGTGAAGCTGCACATCTCAAAGCCACTTTGAAAACACTTTACACAAATAACCAGGTCTGCTTCAGTTTTGGGTTCACTTAGCAACTATATTCATATAACATATTCAATGTATCCTATAATTGATCTAATCAGTTCTGAATATGAGGGAACAATGACATATTTAGTTACTTGCTATTAACTGAGCAGGGTAGAAGGGTTTACTGAATACAAATGATGCATGATGGACAAACAAAGGGAGATACGAAAACTGGTACAAAAGTCCATGACTATATTTTTATTTAGTATTGTCTATATGTTGTTTGTGGGAGCTGTTTGCCAAATGTAATGGTACTAAACTTTTTGCATTTAATTTGACCACATTTTCAATACACTAGGTATTAATTAAGGTAAGTTATTTCTGAAGGGTACAGGGATCAGAAAGGGTCTTGTCAATACCATTCAGTTTGCAGTCATCTGTAGACTTAGTTAACGAGTGAGTGGTCCTGGTTCTCAGTGTGGAGATCACAGAAGTAAATGCTTAAAGGAATGAGTCCCACTAGAAAGCCTTGAAAGACTCTGCTGGTTACTGTCATAATTTCAGATGAGGCACCTGCCACACAAAGTTTGTGGATACTGTCTTGTATCTAGTTTGCTACCCATCTTACCATATAAGGATCTATATTTAAAGCATTTAGCTTACTTACAATGCCCACATGGATTATGGTGTCAGATGTTTTGACTAGGTCATGATATGGTGTACTAACAGTATGACCTCTCAACACCATGTGTGATCCTCTTGAAGACGTTAATTTAATTTAAAAGGCAGCATCTCCCTTTGGTAAAACAGAACTTTTGAGGGTTTAGGCTAATAAGATGTTTGACACCACAGCTGATGAGATCAATTATGATATGCACCATAACTTTGCACTTCAGGCTCATAAGGGTAATGGGTCTATAATTACAAAGGTCCATGGTACAGCCACCCTTGTGGAGAAACATCATTATTGGGGTCCACCATAATAAAGTAGCAAATCCTGTTGCTAAGATTGATGCTATTTATTATACATCCAAGTATATTGTCAGGTCCCATAGATGACATAGTCTTGGTTTTTGATAGTACCTTCGGAACATGTTCCTTGGTGACAATATGGAATGTAATGGCTTTTGGGATATGTGGAATTTTGACAGATATTTTGAGGATGAAGTTTGCTATAAACTTGTTTCCTGTTATACTGACAATGTCTATTGGGTTAGAATTGGTGGTCCTGCTTATGATACATTCTGAACATTACTGGGCATTGCTCCTTAGTTTCAAATACCAACTGGTAACAGAAACAGGAACAAAAAAATAAGAACACACACAGTTCTGTAGAGCAACTGGATAAATCCACAAACATTTATCTTGACTGCTTTTATTTAACAAATCCACAGAGTTAAGCACTTTTGTCACTTAGACTTCATCAGAACTAATTTTAAAACAAACTTCTTTCCTTTATATACACAATCTAAACATAATTAATCAAATAACTCAGTAAATCTCACCCCTCAGATTTACTGCAAGTCAACCTTAAAGGCTACACTCCATACAATAAAAAATACATTTATACATTATTAAAATACTTATACATAAAAATGTATGTTAAAAATACATGTATATATATATATATATATATATATATATATATATATATATATATATATATATATAAATTAAACTTCTAAATGTATTAATTTCAATACTGAATTAATAGAACAAAACTCATTTTAGCCTGGTGGGTTTTGTGCCTCTAAAATAAGTTGCCATTTTAATTTGCACTTATTCAAATGTTCTTCAGTGAAATATCCCCTATTGTCTTTTATAATTTGTTTCTTTACTGTAAATTTGAACCCGTGTTGTGGGCAAACAGTTACATGTCTAGCTAGAGCATTGGTGTTCTTACTCTTTTTAATATTGCCTAAATGTTCATGTATCCTTTCTTTAAACGTTCTAATGGTTTTCCCAACATAAAATGCTGGGCATTCCTGGCAACAGACCACATACACCACCCACTTAGAATCACAATTAAAATGCCCCACCACTTTGAATTCTTTATTATTAATCATAATTTCCTTAGCAATCAACAAGTAGGGGCATTGTGAACATCTCCCACATTTAAATACACCACTGAGTCTGACATGGTTGCTTTTAGGTTCCTCTAATAATTGTTTTATTGCCCTATCCTTTCTATATATTCCACCTGGTTTTTGCCCTACTTTTTCAATAACTTCCTTGTTAACCATAAAAATTATCCATTTTTTTTCTAAAATATTCATAATATCATAACTGTCTAAAGTGAAAGTAGTTACACATAACTTACCTTCCTTGAAATTCGTAGGGCCAAAAAAATCCCCTATAGGAATCAAACCAAACCAGAACTACTATAAAAGTTAGAGTTTTTTTTTCTCCTAATAAGGGTCAAAAAACTCCTTTCCTTCTTTTTAGAAAAACTTCATCTCTTATTTCTTTTTTTTTCCAATAATTTTTATTTATTCTTTACATCAAAGCAGAACAGTAAATTAAATGTAACAGATAAAGCAAAAACACATGAGCATTAAACAATTGTTGTACATTGAGATTAATACAAAAAGAGGTTAATCAATCAAACAATACTATCTACACTATTTACATAGATGCTTTCAAAATTCAACATAGCAGAAGAAATAATTTTGGTAGGGTTAATATAAATAAAGTCTTAATGAGAAAAATACATTTTTAGGAGTTAGGGATGTATGATGTTGTGACAACTCTTCGTTATAATGAAGTAGGATCATTTGTAGTAGGTTATGCAAGAATAATATTAAAATCCATTCCCATAGATTGCAAAGTTTAATATTTTTGTCCCTTTTGTTAATTATTATTTTATGGGCTAATAAATGTTTAGTCACCATCAGTCTAAAATTCTCCCATGAGTTATTAGTTGAGTTAAGCCAATTGGTAGCTATATAAAGTTTCATTAAAAGAAAAATATTAATCAAGGTAATTGCTTGGTTTTTGGAGATATTATTTGGGAGGATATGTAGTAGAGTAAATTCCCAGGTGAGTGTGGATGTCTGATAGCCCGTCTTTTGTAATTGAAGTTTAAGGGAGTTCCAAAGTTTAAATACACATTTACAGCTTCAGAAAATGTGGAGTAAGTCAGCAGATTGGTCTTTACAGTGTGGGCAGAGTGGAAATTTTATAGGATTAAATTTATGCAGAATAGCAGGTGTGAAATACGCGTTGTTATATATCATGAGTTGAGTAAAAGCTAGTTTTTGAAGAGATATAGATTTTATTGTTTGGTTAATTGCTTGATTCAATTTATGATTATCAATGGATGAAAGGTTTTTTTTCTCCAATAGTCAGAAATGAGTATATGTTTCTGGAATTTAATGTCTTTGATCATTTTGTATGTACATGTGGTCAATTTTTTAGTTGAGAGGATAGTCTTCCAAAGTAAGTTACAAGTTGCTATATCTTCATTACTTGTGATAGTGTCATGGTGATAACTGGTACATAACTCTTTGATCTGTTTCAGGATCAGTAAGTATGATTTAGGAAGGTACAATTGGTTCCTTATTTCTTGTACAGAGCAATTTAAGTATGGATATATGTCTTGGATGGTTGTGTTTATTAGTCGAGGGAAGTGGTTTAGGTTTAAAGTCTGGTTATTTATTTTAAAATTAGGGTTTTTATGTAAGGGTTGTAATGTCATCATAGCTTGTATAAGGTTTAGGGATTTGAATACTTTTTGTGTTAGTGCAATGGAGTGTTTAAGGGGTTCTACTAAATTACAGGATTTCATTAAGCTAGTGTTTAGAAATGGTAATGCTTTGGGGTTGATATCCAGGCTTTTGATATGGTTATGGTATATTCTTAGCCAGTGTGGGTACCAACCTTTATCTATTGGGTTGTATTCAGCTATTCGTAAAACTCTATTGGTGTTTATAATTAAGTAGTATGTCTCAAAGTTTGGAAGATCTAAGCCACCTTTATTTTTGGGGGTCGTTAATTTGTCATATGAAATTCTGTTTTTTTTGGGTTCCCAGATGAATTTGGCAAACTCAGTGTGTATTTGTTAAAAAAATTTATTAGGTATGGTTATCTGAGAAGTCATGAAAATATAGAGTAATCTGGGTAAAACATTCATTTGAATTACAGAAACTTTGGCCAAAAATGGTAGCCTTAGATTTTTCCATCTATTAAGGTCTAGTGAAATGTTTTGCCATTTTTGCTTTATGTTGTTTGAGTAAAAGTCTTTGTTGTTTGTAGAGAATGTAATGCCTAAGTACTTAATTACTTTTTCAGTTTTTATTTTCCCTACCAGTGGTAGAAGAGAGAATAGTTTAGGAGTTTTTAAGAGGAAGATGTTAGTTTTTATGAGGTTTAATTTGTAATTCGATACCATCGAGAAGTGTTCAATAGCAGATAATATTTTATTTATATCCAGAATTGGGGTGGTACAATAAATATTTAGATCATCAGCAAAATCAGATAAGAAGATTTTGGTGTTATAAATTACTGGGGTGTTATGATATATATTTTGTTTTATATTTAGGAAGAGAGGCTCTAGATATAAGTTAAAAAGTAGAGGAGATAGAGGGCATCCTTGACGGGTTCCATTTTTAATCGGAATTCTTTTTGACCAGGTTTTGTTAATATATAAAGATGTATAGGGGCTATTGCATGATATTTGTAAGATTTGGATACATTTTTGGGGTATGTTGAAGTAAGGCAGAGTTTGAAGTAAAAATTTTATATTTACTCTATCAAAGGCTTTATGGGCATCAATAACGAGTGCGTATATGTTAGATTGTTTTGATTAGCATATGAGATTAGTGTATTTAGTGTTACTGCATTATCACTCGTTTGTCTAAATGTTATAAAACCAGATTGTTCGGGGGAAATAATTTTATCCATTAAGTTTTTCAGTCTGTTTGCAAGTATAGATGTTAGGATTTTGGTGTCAATGTTTAATAGTGATATGGGTCTATAGCTATCTGGGTTTTTGGGGTCTGCTTTTTCTTTAAGTATAAAAATAGTTTTAGATGCATTAAAGTGTACATCATTGATTTTATTATTTTTTATATAGTTCAGTATATGGAATAAAATTTGGGCTACGATGGGGTAGAAAGTTTTATAAAATTCGGCAATGAGACCATCAGGGCCAGGGGCTTTATGTGATTTCATTTGCTGAATTGTTGAGGTTATTTCATCAATAGAGATGGGTTCAATTAATTTTTCTTGTTGTTTTGGGTCTAATTTCGGGAAATTGCGATTTTGGAGAAAGTGTGATCTAACTTCTTTTGAGGGCAGTGTTAGTTGATCTACATAGGTTTGTGAATATATTAACTCAAAGGTTTTAATAATATCATCAATTTTAGTGTAGTGTTTGTTCTCATAAAATATTTTGGATATTTGAGAGGGGGATTTGGTTTGATTTATAATCCTGGCTAGAGCTCGGGATGGTGTTTGGACTTCATTAGCATAGTTAGCTAACATTTTGGTTTCATGAAAGGATAATTTATTGTTATGCAGAAGGTAGAGATCCTTTTGACGTGTCAAGAATTCTGTTTCTGTTTGAGTATTAAAGTTAGTTAATAGATCATGCTCGAGTAATTTTATTTTAGTTTCCAAATCCTGCTCCTCTTTAAGTTGAATTTTTTTATAGTAAGCTGCTTTTTTAATGAATATTCCCCTAATTTGTGCTTTGGTTGCCACCCATTCAATATCCAGGGGTATTTGAGAATTCAGAATGTTAGACAGGATTGACTTGAGAATAGGTTGAATCTTGTTAATTATCTCTTTTTTGGTTAAAAGATTGGGGTTCAGGGACCAATTGTAACCTCTTTGTTGTACAGTTTTTGGGGTTTCCATTAATATTTAGAGTAATTTTGGAGTGGTCGGAAAGGTATCTAACGTGGATGTTCAATTTTGGGTCTAAAGTAAGGAGTGCTTCCGAAATTAAAAAGAAGTCTATTCTCGACCACATTTTGTGGCAATTGGAGTAGAACGTAAATTTACTAGTTTTATTTGGGCTATCTCCATATTTAAAAGGATTGTATAGATTGTAATCATGTTTGAGTTCATTTAGAGCTAGAGATGCTTGTTTGTTATGTGATAGGGTTATACTTGATTTGTCCTGTTCTGGATTTTGGTACGTGTTCCAATCACCAGCTAGAATCATATAATGGTTTTGGAATTGGTTTAGAATAGGGTATATTGATGCAAGAAAAGAGTGTTGATTATTACAAGGGGCATAGATATTTAGTAACAGAATGGGTTTAGGAAGAATTGGAGTTGAAAGGGTTACATAGCACCACCTCCCCTCTTTGTCCACTTTGGTTTCCAGAATTTTGTCTTGATATTGCTTTTTAATTATTATAGCTATCCCCATACTGTTGGTTTTACCTTCAGAAGCTATAATTTCCCTTATCCATTTTTTTCCCTAATTTCTGACCATTGTTCAAGGGTTAGATGTGTCTCCTGGACTAGTATAAAGTTCGCTTTTGCTTGTAAAATGAGGTGTAAAAAAAGTTTTCTTTTCTTTTTATTCTGGAGCCCTTTGATATTCCATGAGTCAAATTCCCACATTGTGGCGTTTGGCATTTCGGTATAATAAGACTTGTGAATTATTTAGAGTTAATCGTTTTTGTTTATATTTTGATGAGATCGAATAAAGAAAGCATCTTATTATTCCCATCCCAGCTCTGTGCCTAACCACTACCCCCATGGACCAGGAATAGAGCAGGGAATAAGTAGTTATTAAATTTGTAAATCTATAGTTCAATAGAGTATTAACATATTGTGTTTTAAAATTTAAGTAAGGAATGAAGGCGAGTAACCCTGCGTGGGTTTTAACAACTTTGACAAAGCTTAACAAACTGACTCCCTAAAAAGCACTACTAATATAACCTAAGTCTCCTCAACAAATTTTAATATAAAGAAGTTATAACATCAAAGGTGTATATCTTACAACATTAACAGTAGTTGAGAAAAGCAAAGTCGAAAGAGAATATTAGAACCAATATTTACAAACATTATAACTGTATTCCAGAATGATTAGGTATTATTTTTATTCTTAGTACGTCTACATTTGTTATTTCTTCAATCATGTCAACTGATATGATCGTTCACAACAAGTATTATGAAGGAGGACAGGGGCCAGCATCCTTCCATTACCAGGATGGTATGAAACTAGATTATTCAGATAGTAACATTATAATTACAGCTGTGTCAAAATATGAGTGTATGAGTGCGTGTGAGCATAGATGCATGTGTGAGTGTTTACATGTCTGTTGTTAACTTTAGCAAGCTATTATAAGTATTGTTGTCTCGCTCTAATCCTCAACATTTTAGTCAGCAAATCTATCATCCAAAACATTTAATATTACCCTTATATGTTATATAATGCTGATGTTTCCTATAAGAGATCCTCAGGAGCAAGGTGTTTAATCCTCTTATTCAAGGTATTAAGTAACTTGTTGTCTAAGGTTACCAGTTAGTACAGAATATTAAAGATATGTGTTGTGTCTCATTTTGGTTTATTGTAGGTTAAGAAGGGAGTTTACTTAATACTAGTGTGAGTATCTTCAGTTATATACATAAGGATGTATAAAAACATATAGATGAAGAGATAGAACAATCAACTTTGGATCAAGTACAAACATGAACATATGATTAACCAAGCAAACATGTCTCTCCTTTTATCAAATAAACAACAGTTTGAAAAACATTGCTTATAGAAGCATATCCCTAGAATGGATTTAAAAAAGGCTAACCAGCAGAGATATCTCAATACATATCTCAATTTTGAGGTAAAGACTACAGTAAAAAAATTTTTACATAAGGTTAAATTGTATATTAATTTATATGCAATATGTATAGTTTACCACCAGGTAGCTGGGAAAGATATACTCTTGCAGCTAGATTTTGTAGTATTTGGTTTAGTCTTGTTAATTACTAATACTGTTTGCAATACTGTAGTTTAACACATTCCATATTAGTTAGTTATCAAGTTAGTTACACTGGAATGTAATTTTTTAACAAAGGAACCAAAAAGAATATTCCATTTAGGAAGATGGTTGAAAATTACAGCATTATTTTTGTTTATTTCTTTGCAGGAGAACTGTAAACATTGTAAATCTAGCAAAGAAGGCATGACACTCAAATCTGTTTATTCCTAGTGTTGACACGGCCCGTTTGTTTTTAGCTGCTTTAGGGGCTGCATGTTCCTTTAAATAATGAATTTTAATGTTTGAAATATGTATCCGCAGGATATTGAATTCTTAATCAGAATATTCCTGCATGTGCGCTTAATATAAAGACTAATATTCTGATGTCATACGAGAGATTTACATAAGCTCTTCAAAGAGGAACATGTGGATTACTCATGCTTTGATATTACTCCAAAGTCACATGACTCTCAGCGGAGTATTTATTGTCTTCTGACATTTCTATCTATTAAAGCTCGGCACAATACTGATTCAAGTATAACATTTATACTATAGAGGATACTGTGAAGAATATTTGATCCTGTCATAAAGCAAATGCTGTTAAACACCTTCCATTTTATTTATTTTTTTTTAGAGTTTTTTACTAGGTTTATACTAAACATGCTGTTTATACAAAACCTAGTTAACCTTTTATGCTTCCATTGATCTATTTTTGAATAACACTTATACAGCCTGCCTTTATAATGCCCAGTTTCAGCTATCTTACTAATAACCCATAAAAACAAGTAATACAGTTTATAGTTGTTATACTGAAATGTGGTAGTCTATACGTTATAGATATAGCTTATTCTGCTGCTGTCCCTCCCATTTATGGCTATATAGTCTATTAAAGGAATTCAAAGTAGTAAATATGTTCAAAGTGAATCTCAAACAACAAGATGAAAGTTACTGATGGACTAGGCAGCAAAAATCTGACTTCTCCACATGTAACCCAATTTGCCACTCTTACCACTATGGAAAGGAGCACAGCAAAAGTGTCCTACTTAATATAATCAGAATGAAAAGAAAAAGTTATTGTCAAAAATCAAAAAGTTCCATTCATTTGTTTGCAGGCTCTATGAAGTATTCCTTCAGGTGAGCCAACTGTGTAAATGCTCGTAAAGGGACCAATTAAATAGACTAGATGTCCCGGAAGTGTCATCTCCGAGAAAACCTGACAGCCGTGCAGCAGAGGCTTTTGGTTCCTATCGTGGGGAAAAAAAAGAAGCGGAAGCAGTTCTAAACTTCCGCATTAGCTCCACGTGGCTTGGGAAAGAAGAAAAAATGTCAAAACACTGATACTAGAGGCCCAACAAGGCCCAGCACAGAGACAAAAGGCAACAGCAGACCTTGGATCATTGCAAAGCATGCAGCCATACATTTAAGGCCCATAAGTCATTCCAGTGAGTGTATTTATTGCTCTAAGGTGGGGACCTTTTTAAAAACAGCAAGAAAAGTATTTTTGGCTTCTTTATGATTAGCAATCACATGTTTGACACCATCCAGGTGGAAAATTAAAGAGTTTGGGTATTTCATTTGGAATTTTATTTTCCTTTCAATCAGGAATTTGCAGTAAGGGGAAAGAAGTTGTCTGGCTTGCCTTATTTAAAGGGGAAGGTCTTGAGCCAGTGATATTGAGTTATTATTCCAGGTAAGAGATCCACCATTTTTCTTAGCAGACAACAAAATTGTGTTGACATCTTGAAAGTTTAAAAGTTTAGCATATACTGGTCTGGGTTTGTATGATACCTGGGATTCTCTCAGAGCTCTATGTGCTCTTTCTATTATTATTTGCTGAGCTTTTCCTGGTTCTTTGAGCAGAATGGTAAAGATTTGAGTGATGGAAGAAATCAGATCATTGTTAGGTACAGATTCTGGGATGCCTCTTATGATAATATTATTCCTGCTGGACCTTGCTTCCAGACCTGTGATCTTTGCTTGGATGTTTTGTATTTCTATATCATGTGAATCAGTTTTTTTGTTATTAAATATATTTTTTCCTTGTTTTCAATGATTTTGGCTTCAGATTTATCCATTCTGTTTATCATTTGGTTGAATGTATCCCCAAATGTTTGTAGTTGCAAAGATAGATCTTTTATTGCTTCTTGGATGGGAAGTAGAGCTATTTTGATGTCCTCTAGGTTTGCTGGTTGATCAGGTTTGTTTCTGTTTCCAGATTTAGAGGTATCTGGTTGTTTTATTATTTTTTGTCTCTTAGAGTTTATATCTTTTTCAGGAGATAGTAAGTCAGAAAGTTTAATTTTTGGATGTAGTAGTATCCATATTTTTGTCTTCTTTCGACATCTTGTAATGATGATATTCCCAGGTTTGTGTGTAGAATTCAGAATGCAAGGCCTCACAGGCGCACGGCGTATTCTTGCCTCACTGAATCTGCATCAATCTTAGTTGTTTAGTTGTTAGATCAGGTTCCCCTTCTTAATGATTTTATTTTGAATGTTAATTAAAGTTGAAATTTCAAGATATTATGTTGAAATAGGTTCTGGTTTGTCTTCTGGGCTGATTTTATTCCAGCTCAATAAAGGAGCTAAGGATCAGCAGTGCTTACAGAGCAGCGGCCATCTTTGACTCCTCATCTCTTATTTCTAATAAAAATTCAATAGGGTAACCCCTATTTTTAAACATTTCTATAACTTTTCAACATTCATTAAGAAATACCTCCTCTACTGAGACCATTCTAGCTAACCTTACAAGTTGGCCCTTGACCATTGCTTTTTTTCTGCTTTTTAGGATGCTAACTGCTATAGTGGAGGTAGATATTAGAGAGTGTAGATTTCCTACAGATGTTAGATTTGAACCTTCCACTCTTTCTATCTTTCCTCAATTAAACATCCAAAAAATACCATAACGTCTTTGTCAAACTTACAAGAAAACCTTGAAAAAACAGTTGTATTTTGTATATAAAATTCTTCCAATTGTTCTTCGGAATCCCTCTACAAGATGAATATACCATCCAAAAATCATGTGTAATAAATCCAGGAGTTAACAAATTCACTGCCAAACACAAATTCTAATTCCCACTAGGCCATCACCAAATTGGCAAAGGCAGGGGCACAAGCTGCACCCATAGCTACCCCAGTCTTTTGCCTGAATTGTTGTCCTTCAAAGGTCAAAAAACTATTTGTTAGTACTATTTCCATCAAATTTGAAACAACATTCACCCTATTACTGCTTAAATCACCTAACCTAAACAACAACTGCTCAAACCAATGTATAACCCTTCCGTGTGGATTCTGTCTTGTATCTAGTTTGCTACCCATCTTACCACATAAGGATTTATATTTAAAACATTTGGCTTACTTACAATGCCCACATGAATTATGGTGTATGATGTTTTGACTAGGTCATGATATGGTGTACTAACAGTATGACCTCTCTTAACACCCTGTGTGATCCTCTTGAAGATGTTAATTTGATTTAAAAGGCAGCATCTCCCTTTGGTAAAACAGAACCTTTGAGGGTTTAGGCTAACAAGATGTTTGGCATCACAGCTGATGAGATCAATTATGATAGGCACCATAACTTTGCACTTCAGGCTCATAAGGGTAATGAGTCTATAATTACAAAGGTCCATGGTACAGCCACCCTTGTGGAGAAACATCATTATTGGGGTCCACCAGAATAAAGCAGAAAATCCTGTTGCTAAGATTGGTGCATTTATTATACATCCAAGTATGTTGTCAGGTCTCATAGATGACATAGTCTTGGTTTTTGATAGCACCTTTGGAACATGTTTCTTGGTGACAATATGGAATGTAATGGTTTTTGGGATATGTGGAATTTTGACAGATATTTTAAGGATGAAGTTTGCTATAAACTTGTCTACTAATATATTGACAATGTCTATTGGGTTGAAATGAGTGGTCCTGCTTATGATACATTCTGGGAATTGTTCCTTAGATTCCTAACATAGCTAAAGAATGACCTATAGTTATCTTTAGCATCAGAAGCTAGACTAAGATCATTGATTGTTTTGCGAGTTCTAACATTATTTTTCAAATCCCTCATAATAATTTTTATACTGTCCTTGTTATGAGTTTTGGATCTATTGTATAATTTAAGAAGTTTTAATTTCTCTTGTTGTAAAGTTTATGTTGGTTAACCCCAAAGGTGGTTTATGTCTGAATTTCCCATCATATTTTGGCGATGACTGCTAATTCTATACATTTTTCTGAGTGTGTACAGAACCTCTTTGTGAAGCTGACTGCTGTTTCAACATCCTCTCGAACAGTGGTATAATGGAAGTCATAACACTGAATGCAAAATCATGAAATATCAAAATATTGAAACATAACAATGTTGAGCTCAGAATGCCTACTAATAGAATTCAAGTATATATGTATGCTGTATCAGTACATAACCACACAACAAGCAATATCACTTTCCTGTCAGTAAAACTCAGAAACAAGTGCTAACATGTCACCTGTGATGATGCTGGTTGTGGTGATGGTGGTAGGTGGTTAAGTCCAGTTGTCTACATATGTATGGAAGAAGGAATTTTGATTTCAACATTTTAACATTTCAGTATTATCATTATATTTCATTTCACTAAACTGACATGGATTCAGATTTTGAGGTTTTTGTCATATAATTGCATGACATTTGCCTACTTGAAGCCTTAAATTCAGATCAAGAGAATGAGCTGTCACCAGGTAACCTTTGTTTCTACTTCTATTGACAGCATTTATGAAGCTGAGTAGAACAGTAGTGGAGCTTTGGTAAGGACAAAATCCATGTTGACATGAAGACAGAGGGAAAAGTGTGTGATGTGACTGAGAAGCTGAGGTTATATACATTTTCTAGGATTTTAGATGGGAAGGATGATACGGTAATTGTTTTGTAGCAATGTGAGTAGAGTTACCACCCTTCCGGTGGGGCAGAATGTAACATTTTTTTCCAAAGTAAGGGGACATAATAATGGATAGAACTGTTTATTCAGACGGAGACTAGGAAAGCCTTTGCTGTGGCAGCTATTTTAATATTTTCAGCTGGTAAATTGTCTGGTGCTACAGAGGTAGGTTTTAAGTTTAGCAGAAACCTTTTAATGGTGATGGTGGGGACTAGTTGGGAAGAAAAAGTGTAGGTGTGGTTGATAGGCTGAGTTGAACTGGAAGAAGCTGTTGCTCCTAAGTTGCTATGTAAAGTTGCATCTAAATTAATGAAGTGATGGTTAAATAAACTGGAAAAATGTTTTTGGTCACTACCATTGTTTGTTGTATAGAGCATCCAGGGTTTAATATTAGGTTTATTGAGGGCTAGAGTGTTTTTATGTTGCTATGGGCTAATTTTAGGAAATATGATATAATTAAAATAATTTAAACTGATAAAAACAAATAGGTTAAACTGACAAAATAACTAAAACTGATATATAAAAAAACAACTTGAATTAGATACAAACTGCTTAAAATAACTAAAAACTGATTAAAAACAAAGAAAATTACTAGCAACATGTATGCAATTGTCTTTATCATGTCTATCCTGGAGCTACTCCTATTTGGAATGTTTTTCTCATATTTCAAAACTGATTGCATTGTGTACATCTCCAAATATACAGATAATTGCAAACATTATTTTATTGTCCTTAACGCTGCTTCTTTGCAATTTGTACTTAACGTTACATGAAAAATGCAGCATTATGACACTTGGCAAAACCTTCCATCGGCTTTATACACTACTGACGGGTAACAGCTAAAAGCTGACAAAATGGCATCCTTGCCATTATGGCACTTGGCAAAACCTTCCATCGGCTTTATATACTACTGATGGGTAACAGCTAAAAGCTGACAAAATGGCATCCTTGTCATTATGGCACTTGGCAAAACCTTCCATCGGCTTTATATACTACTGATGGGTAACAGCTAAAAGCTGACAAAATGGCATCCTTGTCATTGTGGCACTTGGCAAAACCTTCCATCGAAGGCTATGAAATTGTACATTTCCTGATATGGTTAACATTCATTTATATTGAAGCAGACAGCCCTTTTATATTCACATTAGATACTACTGATGGGTTACAGCTAAAAGCTGACAAAATGGCATCCTTGTCACTATGGCACTTGGCATAACCTTCCATTGGCTTTATATACTACTGATGGGTAACAGCTAAAAGCTGACAAAATGGCATCCTTGTCATTATGACACTTGGCAAAACCTTCCATCAGCTTTATATATTACTGATGGGTAACAGCTAAAAACTGACAAAATGACATCCTTGTCATTATGGCACTTGGCAAAACCTTCCATAGGCGTTATATATTACTGATGGGTTACAGCTAAAAGCTGACAAAATGGCATCCTTGTCATTATGACACTTGGCAAAACCTTCCATCGGCTTTATATACTACTGATGGGTAACAGCTAAAAGCTGACAAAATGGCATCTTTGTAGACAATGACTTTTAATTTCAGACCTGTGTAACAGCCATCATACAGAAAATACACAGAACTGCTTAGAGTCAGGGGCTATGTCTGGAAGGTAACTGTCCTCTTGAATACAACTCTTATCAGACCAGTTACAGAATCCTGCATCCTGTTCTACAACAAACTCATGTGCCATCCTATGCAGTCGAAGAAAGTACAGAGATCCACTGCAAGCAAAATGAAAGGGCTTTGATAATTGTCTTAAGCCTTTAACTGACCTTTTTCTTTTCTCTGTATGTTATTACTATCTTAGTACAGACCTATGCCTGCCATATACGAACCCTTCCTATTTGGAACCCTTTGCTTACAGTATCCCCCTTGTAATGTGAATATAAAAGGGCTGTCTGCTTCAATATAAATGAATGTTAACCATATCAGGAAATGTACAATTTCATAGCTCATAGATAAACTCTACTTCTCAATAATATCCATCCCATTAACCAACAGATTCAAGAAGGAAATGGATGTCTACATTGGTGCCTTTAAATTCCTAGATGTCTATATTGGTACCTTCGTATTTCTAGATGGCCAGCATTAATCTTATTCTTTAACCCCAAGAATTTATGAACCTGTATGCAAATAGAGACACCATTTTACAGCTAGTAGAACAAAGATACGATGAAGCAACACTGTTGTAAAGTTAGGCTGATATAGTAATTAAGCTTGCAAGAGGCAACATCACATGCTTGCAGATGATAAAGGAAGTATGCTAGAAAATTAAGTTTTAAAGTGCAAATTAATCTGTGCAGCGCAGTGGTTCAGGAAGTTGTCTTACTGCTTCTCTGGTTTGATTCCAGGCTGAGAGTCCTTCTGGACTGTGATTGCATGTCCTCTCTGTGTCCAGTTGGGGGTCCTTCAGATTTTGTTTCACACCCAAAATATGTACTGTTACTTAACGTGATGGCCCTATAAATTGTTCCAAGATGTAGAGGTGATGAGTGTGCAAGTTCATTGGCTCTTAAATAGACTGGTGTTCTAAACTGTTTTAGGTCAATTTCTTATAGCCACTGAACTACAGAATATGTTTTAGCTCCCCTTACAGTTCTAGGCAGGATAAAGCAGGTCTCAAAGAATAAATGAATGAACTAATGAATGAATTCATGAAAAAGTAAAAAAAAAATGTTAGCTTAATTTAGCATTATCAACATCATTCTGCACCTACATTCCTAATCAGATGCAGGAAAGTCTCTGTTTCACTGTAGGGTGCAAAGATTGTGCTTGCACAAAGTTAGAATAGTAAGGAGTTCATCATACTGTGACATTATAGGGGTAGAAAACTGTTCTATGTAATGCATAATCAGGGCCAGCCTTTGGTCAACTGGTGCCTTAGGCAAAGGGTCTCCACGGTGCCCCCCCAACACCACTCGATGCCCCCATACTGATATACTTACACTATTCAGTTTACTGGAAAAACACCCCTGCTAGAGCAGCACCCTAGGCAGCTCTTAGTTGGCCTATGCCTAAGGCCGACTATGTGCATAGTACTGAAGACTGCAGTTAGGGAAGGGGGTAGTTAGGAGATTTATTCATGTTTAGCAGTTTGTAATCTACAGCACTATTTTTCAGAAATTACTTAGAAGAATAAAAATAAAAAAAAGGTAAAAAGCAATATCTGTAGTGTAATTTGTATTACACTTGTATGCAATAAAGTCCATTTAATTTAGCTGTTTTCTTAGTCTATATTCCAATTCACTGTCCTGCTGTTCATTTGTTTTGATGATTTGAGAGGTGAAAAGGAAAAGGCAATACATAGCAATCTTAATTAAGAATCTGCAACTCACTCTTGTACCATCACTGTTACAGGCACCTTAACATTTAATATTTTCCATTTCATTGGATACTTTGTCTTGTATCACTAACGTGTCTATATTAATAAAAGTTTTTAATGAACAGTAACAATAAAAGTATGTCTATGCTAATATGTTAAAACATAATGATTTTAAAATATCTTTCTTTTAACAAACCACTGTCAGTTTACTACAAGAAAATGAAGAAGCAGACCTGCTTGAGAGATCAGAATTAAATAATGATGTAATTTAAGCAAAACATTAGTGAATCTGACTTTAGTACATGAAGTTACTCTTCATAAGGATGAGAATTACTGTTCAGAAATCACAAAGCTTGATTTTCAGAAAGTGTGGGATTCTGGAATACCGCAGTCTGACTTTGAGTAGTGGTTTGGTATTGCAGGAATTTTTTAATTTCCTGTTACTTGCAATAATTTTCTTTTAGCTGCTATAGACAACACATTGCAATAATGTGCAGCATAACTTATCATAGTACAGTATACAAGCCTGCATGTGTTAAAATGTCTGCTGTCAAAAAATATATTGTTTAAAGTTAAGAAACTATATTAAGTTGAAACACCTAAAGTAGTAACTTATTTCCTGAAATAGCTTGAGATTTTTTTCTCTGATCTTAATTTTAGTTGTGTAATACATTTTTGTTAGGCTAGTGGATTTGTGGTTTGACAGTAAAATGCAAATGAAAGTGAATGTTGATTACTTTCTATGACATTGGATAGCCTACACCATAAGAACACCATTTATAATGTGTTTAATAGTACCAGCAAATTTCCTGTGCAGAGTGTGTGTGTGTGTGTGTGTGTGTGTGTGTGTGTGTGTGTGTGTCACAGAGAGAAAATGTACATTTTCAAGAAATAGCCTGCATTAACAGATGAACTCCAGGTTACTGTATTTCTTTATTGAATCATAGTTCAGGAATCTACTTTATTTTTGGAATTCATAAAGTCATTTCTTAATATTGGACTGGGGGTATAATAACAAAATATCCGTTGAACTATATCAGTAAGCAGGTAGTCTCCAGAAGTATGCTATGCTTAAATAAATATGTATGCGTGTGTGTGTGTGTGTGTGTGTGTGTGTGTGTGTGTGTGTGTGTGTGTGTGTGTGTGTGTGTGTTTGTGTCTGCTTCTGCATGTTTATGTGTGTGTTTTTGAGGATGTTTATGTGTAAAAGATCCAGAGAATTTGTACTTCTCTACCTTTCTTCACCAGAGTGTGTGACAGAGAGTGCAATAAATGTCAAAAATGTGTGACACATGAAAAATTCTTAAGACTGAAAGTGCAACTTGCAATAAAATCTAGAGGATTTAAATTTATGCTTCTAAATTTCATTGGGCAAGGAAGAAAACTGCAATTTATGCGAATACAGAAGATGTTTGGAGCCTAGTGCTTAAGTTTTTTTATGTGTGTGTGTATCTACATTCTTGGGTGACTGCATGTGCATGGGTACACAGTTGTATGACCATTCGTGTGTGTGCATGTATGTGTACCTATCTGGGTATATATGGGGCTGTATTACCCATTCAGCAGTACACATTACAGCTGCTAAGAAAGCAGGGAACCAAACCTTGTACTACAGTTCAGACCAGACATTTAAAGCAACATTTACTTCATGACAAGTCCAAAAACGAAAGTGTCACACTGGCAGTAAAATAGAGATTTTGCTTAATACTATCTGTAACTATTTTTTTTATTAAAGCTTCAAATTCATTACAGTTGGGATATTGGTGGTCTATGCAGAATTAATAATGGAAGCTGGCAGGAGTACTCCGTAGAAAATTCAAAGGATGATGGGAGTTCACACGGGGGAATGGTCAACAAGAACTGATAAGCTTTAAGCATCAATAGTCTAAGCTAGAATTACATCTAAATAAAAAACATTAAGTAGTCATATATCATTATGGAACTATGTTCCCAGTGAGTCATTGCAATCCAGTGACCAAAACTCCTGTCTGTCTGCAAACCTAGCAAATCTGTTGGACACTGTCTATACTTGTACCATGTTGCTAAGGCCTGGAACTCCTTACCTGTATTCACAGGTCAATACCTTCCCTCCCACCCATCTTTCAAAACCATTTTAAAAAGCTTCCTATCTAAAATCTGTCTGTTCTTGCTCAAAACCAAGATAAACTATATACCTAAATGTGAACGGGTATGTTTGCATCCCTTATACCTCCTTACTTTCTCTTCTTCACTTCCTAACTTCTACCAACTTCTGTTTCCTGACTTTCTCTCTAAACATACTATAAGCATATTTTTCCCTCACCTCATATTGCAATTCCTGTTTGTATTAGATTAATTTACCTTTACGTTCTGTACAGCGTGTCTAAAATATCTCTAAATATTAAATGATTGTCATATAACTTGTACTGAATCTTAACCATATTATATAACATTTGTTATATTGTTTAAACTGCAGATATTTTTGTTTTATTTTTTAAGATTGTAAAATTATTGTTCTTAAAATGTGTTGTAATAATTTGGAGCTTTTGTCCCAGGGCCTCCACTGAAAATGGACTTCTATCCAATCGGACTTTTCTGATAATCAAATGTAAATAAATAAATAAATATCTCATAAGTCTCAAAATCCTGTTAACTCCATGAAGCACCTAGAAATGGGTCTATATTAAAATCTTGCCCACTTAGCTTGTCGAATGCCGAAATGTTGACAGCTAAACGGTGAAAGCTTTAAATCGCAAATGGCCACTTACGCAAATTTTTTCATCAGGAAAGAATTTGCTTGGCCATCACAAATTAAAATAAACTTCCAAACCCTAACAAAGTGGGGGGCTTCACCCCCACACCCCTTCCTAACTACATATACCAACTCCGAGACTGCTCTACATCGGGGAAAGGACAAATTCCCGATAATGGCCAAGCAAATTCTTTCCCACGTAAGTGGCCATTCGTGATTTTAAGCTTTTGCCGTTCAGCTGTCGACATTTTGGAGTTCGACAAGCTAAGTGGTTGAGCATATAATATAGACCCCCTAGAAACATAGGAAAGGGGTTTGAAAAAGATATGCAGCGCTTAAATTCATATATTTATTTAAATATATATATATATATATATATATATATATATATATATATATATATTCAATTCAGGGTCTATATTAGATAATAGAACTTTCAAAAGTTCGACTGTCTTATGGTCGACATTATATGATTGAACTTTTAAAAGTTTGAAAATCTAATAAAAAAAAATACAAAAATAACCTACCTGAACGTTTTAAGCTGTGTCCCCCCACACCCCCGCTCTTTAAATATACCAACTCTGAGATCGTACTACAGTGCTGAAAAGGGAAATCTTCCCATTCCATGCTCTATGGAGATCTCCATTAAAATGCTTGAACTTTCAAAAATTCAATCATATGGTGTCGACCATACGACAGTCGAACTTTTGAAAGTTCGATCATCTAATATAGACCTTCAGTCCATATCATATATTCTAGCTGTCTTTTTCCTCTTGTTGCATGTGTGTTATTTATTTATTTAAAATTTGTTTACTGGGAAAGTCCAACTTGGAACAAAGCCAATTTTCAGTGGAGGTCCGTGGAGAAACACTCCAGATGCACATTTTTGTAATGTGGGAGGAAACTGGAGCACCCAGAGGAAACCCACATGAATGCAGGGAGGACATGTAGACTCCACATAGAGGGCAACCCAGCTGAGAATTGAACCAGAGAACCTCTAGACTTCACACAGAGGGCACCCCAACCGAGAATTGAACCGGAGAACCTCTTGCTGTAAGGCGACAATGCAACCATTGCACCACTGCACTATCCGACACTGGATTGTGTGGAAATTATGATAGAAAGTGATATCCATGGAAAGAGATTAGCCAGTATGATTAATGAGCATGAAACAGCCATATTAGATTATTCAATGTTTACAAGCATTCTAGGAGTGAAAGTGTACCAGAAGTAGCACCACCAATAGAGTGCATGGTTGCTGCTACACTACATATGTAGTCCAATAAACTGATTAGTTTTCTTAGAAAACTGAGGACCTGCAGGATAAGTCTATAAAAGTGAAAGCCTAATCTACTGTATATGCTGCATTTAGATTAAGGCTATATGCAAGTTGCTAGGATTTTCTGTCAGGTGCCCTGTAAAAGAAGGTATTCAATCCCATCTGCTTCCAAAAACTATAAGGAGTCATAATCCACATTTAGCAAAGTGATAAGACTAAACGAGTTACAGTGCATGGAATTTTCTGCAATCCTAGTATTTTGCAAGCAGTTTCTAACCATGTAATTTTTGATATAGACGTTCCAAAACTGCATAAAATATTTTGTATGGCATTTGATTAAAGATTTTTAGATGGCTGTTAATGATCCCAGAAGATTCAGTATAGAACTGTTCTTTTAGAGCTTTATAATTTTGTAATTGTAATCAACACTATTTGTAATGATGACAGTTATGTCTGGTTGTGTACACCCAGAGAAACATTGAGATGTATGATTATTACTTATGTTGTATTATATGTCTGAGTGTGTTGGGACAGGGAAATCAGGAGATTAATTATTTTTTATTATTTATTTGTTGTGTGAATATATAAGTTATTTTAGTATATTTTCAGACAGAAGCACCGAAGGAGAGCATGTTAAAATGGATGGAATTACAGAACAACTTACAAACACTTACATATCTGTATACAAATGATTTTGTGAAGATATATTATAGATATTTACAGAGCATATAATGATTCATATGGATATTAAGTAAATACCTTAGCCATTCATTCCCTGTCTTTATCTCTGTACAGATAATCTTAATTTGTAAGCATGGTTTCATTTCTAGAAATGCAGGTCTTCCCCCCTTCTGGATTAATTTAATCCTGAAGACTTGCTTAGGTGATCAGACTGTTGCAGCTACTGGTAAAGAAAAATTAAGAAATGTTGTTTACTGTTGCTATACAAAGAAATACTCTAAAGGGTTGTATTGGTTTTTTTTAAATATACTCTTCTATCCGATCAGAGCAAATTGCAGTATCAACTTATTTTCCCATCATGGATTACAAAACGTAGTGGGAGTTATCTGTTAAGAGTGATTTATACCTGAAAAGTGTTACATCTGAAATACTTGCTTTTCTGTACTTGTGGACTTTTTCCTCTCATTATCTCCCTACTAAAGGGCGTTTCCTCCTGTGTTTTGAAGACACATGGCTCTCAATCTTCCATCTTCAGAATGTGGGCCACCATCCGTCATAATGTAACTAAAGGGCATTTCCTCCTGTGTTTTGAAGACACATGGCTCTCAATCTTCCATCTTCAGAATGTGGGCCACCATCCCTCATAATGTAACTAAAGGGCGTTTTCTCCTGTGTTTTGAAGACACATGGCTCTCAATCTTCCATCTTCAGAATGTGGGCCACCATCCCTCATAATGTAACTAAAGGGCGTTTCCTCCTGTGTTTTGAAGACACATGGCTCTCAATCTTCCATCTTCAGAATGTGGGCCACCATCCCTCATAATGTAACTAAAGGGCGTTTCCTCCTGTGTTTTGAAGACACATGACTCTCAAGCTTCCATCTTCAGAATGTGGGCCACCATCCCTCATAATGTAACTAAAGGGCGTTTCCTCCTGTGTTTTGAAGACACATGGCTCTCAATCTTCCATCTTCAGAATGTGGGCCACCATCCCTCATAATGTAGAGCGAAAGGGCAAAATGTGTAATAGTTACTAACAGCTTACTAATAACTTCAGCTAGGAAGTTCACAAGGTGGTTAAAATGTGTTATGTTATACTATAGAGAGTTTGCTTGATAAATTAAAATGATTCAGTGTCATTTACCATGGATATCAGTTAAAAAAAGCTTAACACTGAATGCATGACAGATCCTTTTGATGTGGAACAATGAGGGACATGGACTTTTTAAGACTCAAAAATGAGGAACATTCCTTGTAATGAGGTATACTTGAGATGTATGGGAAGATAAGCCTTTGGGTAGGTGTTTCTGAATTGTTTTGGAATGGGTTTGAGGAGTGGGCTTTGAAGCTTGCCACTAGTGAGCTAATGACAGATAGCACAAATGTCTTGGGATTCTCATAATCAGCTTGTTGTCCTAATGCTAGTGTTATTTTTTTTATCACTGATGACAAAGATGTTTTATCGTTTTTATAATGATTGGTACTGGGCTCCCAAAGAGACTGATAGTATAATAATCGTTAACTGTTGCTGCTCTAAAAGGTGATGCAGGCCATGTTTTAAGGGCTTCACTGATAGCACAGAATAAGACAAGGTGGAAATAATGGATATCATAAGCAGGAGCAGGTAAAGTACTGTTTCATGTAAGGGTAGGAATATATAGACAAGAAGTCTATCTCCTCAACAGAGCATATTTAGTAGCAAAGGCTATTCCACTTTGTGTGTCTTGATGAGTATAATTCTTGGCTACTGGTGTTTATGTAGGAGAAGGACAGAGGTTTGGAAAGAGACCAGGTATCTCTCTGTCCAGCACTGGAAGGCTAATGACACATTCTGTGAGCAGCAGTGGTGGGTGCATTTGCATGGACTACACTTAGCTCTGTAAATTATAGGCAACAAAGCCAGATTTGAGTGTGCATTGCAAGTGAGATATGCCAATAGTGGGATAAAAAATAATCTTCCTGTTCTGTGTTACAGAATGTCTAACTGAGTGATATTTATGAATGACTAGCTAGTATGAGAAAGAAGAAATTCAAACTAAGAGGTAAATGCTATTTTATCAAGAATTGCAGTGACTTAGAAAAATGAGCTTGGGACGGTGGCCTAATGGTTAAGGTGTTTGTCTTACAAACACAAAGTGCAGGGTTTGAGTCTCACAAAGGATAACTGGCTAGGCTCACAAGGGCAGTTAGCCTAGTACTAACCTATGAGCCTTCTGTCACTCTATAGATAAATGGTGAGGTCTGAGATAAACCTCATTTTGCCATTTCTAGAGACCATGCATGTGGAAAGAAACCATATTGGTAGAGAGGGTACAAAGAATGGCAATCAGAGTGCTTATCAGAACAAAGGAGCAGAGAGAGTTGGACTGTACTTCTTAGGGGTTGTAAAATAAGTGAGAAAAGATGGTTGGTGAGAAAAGAAGGGGTGCTTTGGATAGACAGCTGAGGGTATGTTTTAAACTTTGGATGATTAAATGTGTTTTATCTTTTATCCTGTCCTTCTGGTTACCTATTTGAAAACCTACTGTTAAGTTTATTCCATTGGTTGTAAAGACAACATTGGCAGTTTGAGAGTCTGACACTATGTGAGCCTTCTTTTTTCCTGGGTCTTTATCGGCTGCATGGTCACACGCTGGTTTTGCGTTTCTTAGTTTTATTTTTTATCAAACAACCAGCATTCCAAAGTTGGACAAGTTAAAAAGGCACAATTGGGCAGAAATCCAGCTCAAGTCATTACCTGTACTTCCAAAAGAGTCAGATACAAATAAAACTGGTAAGCTTTACATCTCTCTGCAAGCAGCAGGCACTGATCCCTTGTAAATGATACTGGATTATTGTCTATCAGTTAAAAGCCAACATTTTGCTTCAATAACTTATTCTTCATACCAGCTTGTTAAGTGGTACTGTTTACTTATCATAGAATTACCTGTTATGATTATGGAGTGCGTATAATGTAGAGTATACTTTGGAGTTTGCATTCCTGAAGTTTGTTTCCAGGAAGATTTTGGAAACTACTGTCCTAATAACCTTTCTGATGGCTTCTGAATGTGGGTTTTTGTAGATATTATTAATTGTGTATGTTGGGCATGTGTGAAATGATTTGTCTGCTGTAATGTATTTATATAATTACATGTGAGACTATGTGCTTTATGTATTCACTTATTTGTTTACCTATAGGTTGTTGGATTCAGCCATAAGACTCTATTTTCTGTCAAAAACAAAATACCTCTGAGTGAGTAGAAGTTCATAGGTTGGTACTAGGCTATCGGCCCTAGGGCCTATACAACCCTAGCCATAACAATTTCCTGGCTATTTCGTCCAACACTATTTACTTCCCTGGACCCCTGTCCTACAGGGTGACTGACGTGATCCCCAGGGTGAATTTCCTTTCTCCCATCCAATCATCAAGGTTCCTTTTGAAGAGGGCCAAAGAGGTGCTCTGCTTGACATGTATGGGCAGTCTATTTTAGAACCTATCCCTCCAGCATGTTTTGTTTATTGTGATGACAAGGTTTAGATCCCTGGAGCGTGTGGCTCTGAGGGATTGGGATTTCTTTAAGTGTAGCATGTCCAACAGCTCTGGGTTTGACATGGCCTAGTATGTTAAGCAGAGATCGCCTCTGAGTAGACGATATGCAACAGAGTATAGCTGGAGTTTTTTAAGGTGGTCAGCATAGGGCATCTGCTTTAGGCCTGTGATTCTTTTAGTAAGGTAGTTCTGTGGCCTTTCCAGTTGTTGCAGATGTCTTGAGAGGTACATACCAAATGGGGTGTTGTCTTCTATAATGGGTCTAATGAGGGATGAGTACAGTGGGACAATGACCTCCTTTTTCTGGATGAAAAGCTCTATAATCACGTATTTTTATTTAAATATTATAGACATATATAACAACTTTACTGAATTTTAATTAAACAATATAGGTGTATGCAACAAACATTACATGCTGTTTTTTCATTAATCGAAATAGGTATATGTAGCATCATTACAAGCAAGAATAGGGTTAATACTTTTAATGTAGCATCACATTTGACATAAGATCATTGATACTGCCAGATATCTCCAAATCAGGGATCACTGAATGTTGTTTGGATGATTTGAGTAATAAACACGATTTGTTCATTTGAACAAGAATAAGCCTGTTTCATTTAGAGTGATAGGCTTTGTGTATGAGGATAGTTTTACCTACTAGAAATTCCAATAGATAAGTTTGGTGATTTTTTTTCTTCTGGGTGCTGAACGTATTTACACCTATCATACATTCTGAATACACTACTGAATGTTATTATGATTTATCATACACACAGCCTCTAAAATTAATTAGTTAAGTTGTGAAAGATGATGAAAGATGCACAGTACCTACATGTTTGATAAAGTAAAAACTACTGTTATTGTGTTTAAATTGGCAGATAACATGAATTGATAGATAGTTTATGGGGAGTCAGGACTGGTACTATGGACTGTCCAGTCCATGTAGTATGCTAACTTAATATGCATGGTATCTCTATGGTGGAGATCAGAGAGAAACAACTGCTCATGCTGGGTTAGGGGAGGCTGCTTGCAGGATATGTATGCTGTGGAAGAGAGGAGGTACCCTTCATGGACAGCCAGTTGCACATCTCTCTGCAGTACCTTGCTGGGTGTATCAAGGTCAGGGATCGGGGATGCAAAAAGCTTAAAATGCTCCAGAAACCCCTGATGGCTGCCTGGATGATGTCACCTCTTGAAAGACTTTCTTTGAGACTACAAATAAAAATTGACTGATTGACGTTCTGATAGCAGGCAGTGGGGCAAAGAAACTCAAAAAGTATAAGTAGAAGAACGTTGTTCATGCCCAATTATACATAAGGCAGCATATGTTTAAAGTATTAAAACTTTTACTTTTTAAACCACTAAGCAATTGTAAGCAACTATGAACATACAGTAAACAAGTGAAATGCAGTAGACTATCCAGAGCATAGTGACAGGAAAGGGCGGTTAATGGTTTAAACAGCTCAATCAAGTGCAGGTTGTATAATGTAGTGCTTTTGTCTCCTCATGTAAATGAAAGTGAAAGTTAAATACCCTGTATGTGTGGGATGCATGAAGTATGATATAAGCCTAAATAATAAGTATAATATAGAAAATAACAAATAACTTACGTCATTCATTTAATTTATGTGCAGATACAAGTAAGCAGACTATGAATGATTAAGGTTTCTTATGTTAGTTACTTACAGAAGGTAGCTTTAAAAAAGCAAACTTTCATACCAAGTAATTCTATATAAAGCACAACAGGAATTAATATAAGATGAGATGTTAAACTGAGGTGCCATCTGATTGAGTTGTTGGTAGCTCAAGTGGATGTAAAAGATACCGAGGCACTCAGTAAAAAGAACAGCAGTCCTTTATTTTATAAAGAACACATAAACAAAGCATATATATATATATATATATATATATATATATATATATATATATATATATATACACTGTGTACACCACTTACTGTATGACAAAGATTAACATCCTTTCTTTTCCATTAAAACTTAATAGTCATTTTCCCTTATATGAACCCCACTCTATTTTCTATAACCAAATTTTTTTTTTTTTTTAACATCGTAGCTAGGTCCCATTTTTCATTAAAAAAGATTGCTACTGTTTGGTTCCAAATCAACTATATTACAAAGAACATTTTTTCAACTCTTGTTATATAATTTCTACTTTAGTTCTTATAATATTTATACTCAATCATATCCATAGTTAATTTATTTATCTCTGTAATCCCCTCTAAATACTCAAATCAACAATCTTTTTTCATAATGTTTTAATTATTTTACATCCTAAAAAAAAAACATGTTCCCTAGTCTCAAATTCTTTACAATAAAGAATTTTATATAACATATTTGCTTTTACTGGGAGTTTTCATATAGTGAGTCTCCATAAGAAATCTTGACACTCCACCATATCTTTACATCTTCCCATTCTTGCTTGTATTACTACAATTTTATATTTATGCAGCTCTTTCCATTTCTATGGGTATACACAATAAATTTATCCATCATGTTACTATACCATTTTTACATCTCATTTTCAAACTCATTAATTTTTATTTTCCAAAGTACGATTTTATCTTTATTTCATTAACAGGCCATAATCTCTTTATTTTACAATTTCAGATATACATCCATTCCATTTTATATTTAAGTCTTAATATCTGTGTTAATACTGAGATATCATTGTCATTCAAACATTGCAATACTTTATATAAATGTAATGCTGCTACACAGACTATAGGATTAATCAAACCTAAACCTCCTTGTTCTCTTTAGACATACAATACAGCCCTTTTAACTGGGGTTAACTTCGAACCCCAAATAAAGGAAAAAATGATGTTATAAATGTTCTTCTCATATATTAAAGGTATATTAAACCATTAGCTAAATATGCAATTTTGCTAGTAGAATAAAATTAAATAGCTATATTTTTAAATGACAATCTAAATGACTTCTGAAAACATACACATACTTTCATTGTTTCTGTCTTTTCTTTCCATATTAGTTCTCAATTTTCTTGTTTTATGTTTGTCATATTAAAATTAATGCCTCCTAACATTCCTTCAAAGCCTAATCCTTGGCTTTTCTCTTTCATCAGCCCCCTTTTTCCCATTTTTCTACATAGGGTCAGGGTATCATGTTAACTGTCGCCAACTCTCTCGATTCCGTGCCACACTCCTGCCTTCTTCAACACTCATGCCTGACTGTCGCAGATCTTCTTTAACACAATCCATCCACCTCTTTGCTGGACATCCTCACTTCCTCTTACCTTCTTCCTGTCTGTCCCAAATCTTCCTCACCAGATTATCTTCTGCTTTTCTACACATGTGCCCAAACCACTGTAATCTTTTTTCTTTGATCTTTTCTGCAATTGGAGCTACTTTGGCTTCTGTTCTTATATCCTCATTTCTTCATCTGTCCCACAGTGTGCATCCTATCACCTTTCTCAGGCACTTCATTTCTATCACCTCTAGCTTCTTCAACTGTTCTGCCTTTACTGCCCAGGCTTCTGTACCATACAGTAGTACTGGTCACACCACTGTCTTGTACATCTTACTTTTCAGCTTCTTTGGCATTCTTCTGTCATAGACTACACATGATCCTCTATGCCAGTTGGTTGCAGCCCCTCTGAATCTAGCTTTGACCTCTTCATTCAGACTACCCTTCGCCTCAACTATTCCTCCCAGGTACTTGAAGCTGTTTACCTGTTCTACTATCTTCCCTTCTATCTCTATTCTCAGCTTCTTCTGATTTCCCCAATTTGCTGCCATTACCACCATCTTATCCGTGCTTAGTTTCATCCCATGTGCCTTCAGATTTGCATTCTATTCTCCTATCCTTTGCTGAAGTTCTAGCTCAGAATCTGCCTGTACTACCACCTTGTCTGCATACAGCAGCTTTGTTGATTAGTGCCCTCCAACCTGTTTGCTAATGTAGTCCATCACCAGTATGAACAGCAGTGGGCTCAGAGCTGTACCCTGATGTACACCCACACCCACTGGGAACCCCTCTGTGAGGCCAAACACTGTTCGTACTTGAGTCACTGGGTCCTTGTACATAGCCTGCATTAATTCTACCAATGTTACTGGGACTTCAAACCACTGCAGTACTGCCCAGATCAGCTTTCTTGGGACCTTGTCATATGCTTTCTCCAAGTCTAGGAATACCCAGTTGGACTCTCTCCTCATCTCTAGCTTCTTCTCAAGTATCTTTCTCAATGCAAATATTGGGTCAATTGTGCTGCATCCTAATCTGAATCCAAACGGCTCATCTCCCATCTTACATTCTACTACTCTGCATATCCGTTTATCAATCACCCTCTCCAGAACTTTCATGCAATGTGAAAGGAGTTTGATGCCTCTGTACTGCCCACAGTTGTGGATGTCCCCTTTGTTCTTGTACACTGGCACTAGTATGCTTATTCTCCAGTCATCTGGGATACACCTTTTTCTCCACACTGCTATTAGTACCCTTAGGATCCATTTCCCCCCTATCTCACCCAGCATCTTTATCATATCTGCTGTGACCTCATCTGAGCCTGCTGCTTCCCCTGACTTCATCTTCCTTAGTGCTGTTCTTACTTCTTCTAGGGTGGGCTCCTCTTCTTCTCTCATCATAGGCTGTTTCTGGGGAAGTACAGCTTCTGTGGGGTTATCTTCATTCAGAAGCTGCTGGAAATCCTCCTTCCATCTGCCTTTGATGTCCTCTGGGCTGGTGAGCAGGTTGTTTCTGGCATCCCTTATGAAGGGTGTCTGACTATCTTCTTTATCTTTCTGTCTTTGCCTTGCAACCTGATACAGTTTATCTGTGCCCCTTACTGAGTCACTTTCCAGAAGATGGTACAGTGCCTCTGATGCTTTATTCTTTGCTATTGCAACTTCTTTCTTAGCTTTTTTGTTAGCCAACCAGTAGTCCTTCCTAGCCTGGTCAGTCTTTTCTGTCTCCCACTTCTTCCTGCACTCCTTTGTTCTTTTGATGACTTTCTGGACTTCTGCATTCCACCACTAGCTTTCCTTATGTACCTTATTTCCATACTTGGCTCGGCCACATATCTTTTCTGTAGTCTTAACACATGCTGTTTTTAGGCGTTGCTATTCTTCTTCAACTCCACCTATTTCCTCCACTTCTTGGGGTGCTAGAGCCCTGAGTAATTCCTTGAACTGTTATACTTTCTCTCCAGTCAACTTTCAGGTCCTCAGCCTAGTCTCTGGTGACCTTAGAGCCTTCTCTGACCACTGCTTGCAGCTGATTGTGGCAACTAGTGGTTTATGCTGTGGGCTGACTGTTTCAATGAGGATGACTTTGCAATCATGGATTCTGCCCCAGTGTCTTTTCCTTACTAGGAGGAAGTCTACCTGAGTTGCATGTTGACTACTCTTCTATGTGATCTTGTGACTGTTTCTCTTTCTGAACCATGTGTTGGCTACTATCAAGCTATTTACCAGACAGAAGTCTAGAATGGCTTCTTCTTCTTTATTCCTGTTACCCCACCCATGTGGACCCAGGCAGTCCTCATATCCTGTTCTGTCTGTCCTGATATGTGCATTCAAGTCACCCATTATCAACACTAGTTCATGTTATCTTGCTTTATCTAGTAGGTCCTGCAACTGTTGTCTGAATGCACTCTTTTCCTCACTATCACAACCCTGCTGTGGGGCATAAGCTGAGATTATGAATACTGCCCTATTAATTACACTGGATTCTGACTGCCATGAGTCTGTCATTAATTCTGATGATATCCCTTACTGCCTTCTGAAGCCTCTCTTTTGCCACACTTCCTACACCACTTCTAGACTGCCCTCCACCTGAGTAGTATACTCTGGATCCCAATCCAAGTGGCTTTGCTATACTGCCCTTCCATCTCATCTCCTGGATACATAGGATGTCCAGCCTCCACTATATCATCATGTCATCCACTTCCACGCTGCATCCTATAAGGGAACCTACATTAAGTGTAGCAATTCTCAGTGCATGTTTGGCAGGTTGGTTGGTTTTACGTCCAGCTTTCGCTCCACAGAGCTATCCCAGGTAACCCAGGATGGACAACTAGACACAGGTCAGCCAGTAGCTGATTGACCCAGGACTGCTGGGCTTTATGGTGGGCACACACTGGTCAACAGGGGCACATATACTCCTCCCACTGTCAGGTCCCTGGTGTGGGTCAGGGTAGGCTGGGTCCTCAACTCACTTATCACCGGTAACTACCCATGCCCATTTTTGGCGACATTAGTCAACATGACTGAATCACTTAGAGACATATTTTACACCGTTGAGTGGCTACCCCTACCATGGCACTCAGTCTGTGATCCATGTTCTCCTATCTAAAGGATACTGTGCACCACAGTAGATGCCTAAAACAGTTGGTCTGTACAACTCTTCCCCCTATAAGGCACCATGTAGCGTCTGCACTGCTGCCCACAGCTCCATTCATTGGTGAGTTTGAGATGGAAACACTCAGCATATTTTCTGGACATGGGAGAAACCTCACAGAGACAATGTGAAAACTCCAAACAGGCATTGGTCGGTTGTCAGGATCGAACCTTGTACCTTATGCACGAGAGACGAAGACCTTAACCACTAAGCCATCTTGGCTTTTCTCTTTATTTATATAAAATCTTATCACTTGTAAATAATCATATAAATAGTTTATCACTCTACTCACTCCTTTACTATTTTTTGAAACAATTATAAAATCATCCCTTCATTTGATACATGCATTTTTCTGTTAATATGTGTAGATACTACATTCATTACTACTGCAAATATTATACTACTCAATAGGCATCCTTGTTTTATACCCTTTCTGAGAACTATTTCTTCAGTTAACCAGCCATTTGCTAATGCCTTAACCATATTTAACTTATAAGCTATCATACATACCATTCTTATTTTACTTATATTATACACTTCAAATTATTCCCATAACACATTTTATTGAATTGAGTCAAAGACTTTACTTAAATCACACACCATAATTTTTGCTTGATTATTTCTGAAAAGAACATCATCGACTAACTCCCAAATTATTAGGAGCAATTCTTGCACTCTTTTCCCTTTAATACTATATATGTTTCCATTTATAACCTTACTTATTTTATTTTCCATTCTTCTTTGTAAACATTTTCATAAACACTTTATAGCTGGTATTATTTAAGACTACAGGTCTCCAGTTCTGCAGCTCATTAATATTACCTTTTTTCCATATGAATTTAATTACCCGCCAACATAATTCTTTATATTGAAATCATTTAACTATTCATTTAATACCATTAGAAAATATTTTTGTATGTTATTGTCATATTTTATACATCTAGTATTCTATTCCATCTGGGCCCGCTGATGATTCCAAACTGACTGCCTTTAATGCATTTTCAAATTTCTCAACCACAATTTTCTTCTCCATCTCCTTATTATCTTGGTCTGAAAAAAATACTTTCCATTTCTTCTTAGTTTGTATTATTTGTCCTTTAACTATTTTTTCATATAAATTTCTACTATCTCCATAATCTTGCTTTGTGTACAATACCTGCTGTATCCTTCATTTCTCTCATTATGTTATTATTTTCTTTAATGCATTTACTCAGTTATGGTGCAGTTTCTTCTTTCTTCCATGAAGAAAATATCATTGCTTATACAATAAATGTTTTGTTTTCATTGTATTTAAATTATATAGTTCTTGTTCCTTGATAAGAAGAACCCTTCATTTTTTCTAAAAGGTCAAAAGTCTCATTACTTAGCTTTTTGTACTTTATTTTCCCTTCCTTTTTCACTTCTTACATTGTATAAATTACATTATGTACTTTTGTTTAAAATGCAGCTACCATTCTGACCAGTCCATATAAAAAGCTGTCATTTCTACATGAGCTTGCCATAAATTTAATATATCAGTTTTCCATTTCTAATGTCATTTAACTTCATTAATTATTTGTATTACCTTTCCTATTCTTATATAATCATCATTCCCTTTTTAATGTAATCCAAATTGCTCAGTGATGAAGAAAGCTTGTCATCAAAACATCGTCTTTTACTATTAGTAATCCAGAAAAAATTAAAACAAAGTCCATTTCAATTCTTTGTTCTCCTCTACTATAAGTCCATGTACTCTTATTCCAAATTGCAGTTGTCCATATTTTGTAATATCTAACACTTTTTAAACATCATAAGCTTTCTTTTTCTGATATCATAAATTACAATTAAAATCACTTACCGCAATTATTTCCATATTTATTGCAACATACTAAATTATATTTTAAACATATATTCTATCTTTTAGTCACATATGCATTGATTGCATTAACTCTGAAAATCTGCTCTTTCCATCTTACATCAAGAATGGTTGCTCTACCCATTATGACAAATGTAGTGTCCAATATTTTTATCATCTCCTTATACAAATAGCTATCCCTGAACAAGTCACTCTCCTTAAATTCCAGACATTTTCCCCACCATACTTCAGTGTGGTATCTCTCTTCTTTAGTTAAAAATTTTGTATCTTCCAAAATAATAATACTGCTATTCTGTTGTTTGCACTATTCAATGATGCCTTACTGTGAAGTTCTTACTGAACTTTTTAAATTAGATCTGGCTAAGGCATTTGATATAATACCCCACTCAGGTATTGTCAACAAACTTACAGAACTAGGTATAAATTCCTTTATAATATGCTAGATAGTTCACTGGTAGGATCCAAGAGGTTAAAATTGGTGATACCACCTCTAGAATGATGCCAGTCACTAGTGGACTCCCCCAGGGCTCTGTGCTGGGCCCACTTCTCTTTGTCGTCTACTTCTCAGATGTCAAAGCCAGTGTCAAAGGCCTCTGGCTAACAAAGTTTGCAGATGATTGCAAATTGGAAGCAGTCATTGAATCACTCCAAGATGAGAGCACCCAGGAACGTCTAATACAGACAAACACTTGGTGCCAAAGTCATGGCTTAAAACTCATTACCAAAAAATGCATTATAGTACCTTTTGGGATGTCTGCCACCCTGGGTAACTACATCATGAACAAACCACCCTTAAAAGTTGATTCACTAGTCAGGGATCTGGAAACTCATGTAGACAGTAACCTAGCCTTTGACCAAAGTGTGTCAAAGGTAGTAAGAAAATCCTATGTTGCTCAACTTTTAAGCAAGGGCATGGCATCTAGGTTCAGATAGGTCATCAAACCACTGTACTCAGCCTTCATCTGGCCTATCCTAGAATATAATGCCCCTTTCTCTATGTACCTCAAAAGAGACATGCAGCAACTAGAATGTCCACAAAGGTTCCTTACAAAAATAATATAGGGAATAAACACAATGTCCTACCCTAATTGCCTCAAAGCCGTGTCTCTTTAGTCAGTATCATACAGACTTCTGAGAGATGATCTTTGCCTTTCATGCCAGGCATCCTTGGGCCTTGTTTTGCTGAATCTTTTGTACATCCACAAAACAAGCAGCATCAGAACAGCTGGATTAAAAGACCTGAATTTTCCTTGCAACATAACTAGGACATGTTGGAAAGAGAGAGAAAGATTTTCCTCAGAGAATTTCTAATCTCTGGAACAGGCTCCCCATCCATGTGAAGCAGAGCTCCTCCCTATCCCTATTTAAGTGCAACTTAGGCCAATGGATGGGTGATTGTAAATTCACCCTTGTTCTGGCTCCTGTGTATCTGATGGACAAAGGCAATCAGCCCCTATACATAAAATATAAATCAAATTTGTGGGTCATATTTGGGTTGCATGGCTAGGCTTTTAAGGGTCCTAGTTTTTGTTAGCCTAGTATACACCTATGAATCTATGAACCCTATAAAACAGCAAAATGTGAGTTTGCTGTCCTTTCATAATTCTAATATTTGCAATATGACCCTATTTCTAGTTCATTAGGCTAAATTCATTTCATAACTCATTTCGAGACATTTTTCTTAGATTAGGTGCCCAACAAAAAGATTTTGTTTTTTCTGCTGTTAAAAGTGACATTTTTTTAATAAGCCAGCTTCAGGATCAGTATTAATTCTGCTGTGATACAGGAAGCATAGTGGATAAAGTTGATTAGACTTAGATAATCAGCATAATAAGATACATTAAAATCACAGCAGCTAAGGGTTATAGAGTTGAGGTGAAAAGAAATGGTCCAAAATCAGAACCATAGGAATGTTAGAGTGGAGTGTGTGTGTGTGTGTGTGTGTGTCTGTGTGTGTGTGTGCGTGTATGTGTATGAGTGTGTGACCCTCACACATATGTGTATGTGTATAGGTGGTTAGACCAACAAAGTTAAGACCAGTGTGTTGAAGAACAAACACAACATTATACTGTTGTTTAGATGCAACTCAGTCATTAATGTCTCTCATATTTGTCAAAGGTTTCTGATGCACTGACGAGGAAGCTTCCATATAATTTGCTTATTTTTATACCCT
This sequence comes from Protopterus annectens, assembly GCF_019279795.1. Lineage (NCBI taxonomy): Eukaryota > Metazoa > Chordata > Ceratodontiformes > Protopteridae > Protopterus > Protopterus annectens. The sequence continues at coordinate 250,571,152 of NC_056748.1, forward strand.
GAACATGCAAATGAAGACATTGTAATACCCAGTTTAGAACCTGTGTTGCTTATTGCTAAATGGCCCATCTTCAGCAATTTTTGGATGTGGTATGAGGAATGATGAGCTTGTGGTTGCTAATTTGGTCAGTTTCACCTGCGTTTAAAAGCGTGATGTCAAGGGTCTGCTTCCTTTAACAGGTAAGTACCAAGAGGTAAAGAAGTGGTGGTGTAGAACACAAAAAGTTCCAAAATCCTTAAAGAAATTGAATATAACCTGTGTGTGTTTTAAGCCTACAATAATTAGGGAACTTTTTTAAGACAACAATAAATGAATTGGGCATTTTGTTTCTTTAGGTGTTAAGAGGTCAGTATCATGAATGGAAGGTTGGCAAGGAAATAAGTGCAATTAAAGTGTAAGAGCAGATAAGAGATATTTAAGAAAACCTGCAAGTAAATTATTCGTGATAAGAAACTAATTGTAATACTATGAGTTAAAAATGTTGGGCTAGTCTGAATCCTGTGACTAGAAAGAAGAAAGAAGTTCATTTTTTGAAAGAATTCAAACAGTGATATTCTTGGTACTAGCAATAATCTGGTTCACCATTTACTCATTATTAAATTAAATATTTTATTATTAAGCAAAACCGACAATTTTTATTCTCTTATTACAAAGTCTAGTAGTTTATCTCACCTTAATGCATGAGAAATCACAGGTCAAGGTGAGAAAGGACTCAATTACTTCAGTTTTACAAGCAGAACAATCTTCTAAAGAAAAAGGGTTCCTTACATTTTAAGTGGTCACCAAAAAGGAGTTGTAATATTTTCTAGAAATCCCAACAAATAATATGAGAGACACATCATTACTATAGCATGTCACAACCCAAGAGACTAAGTTAATTTCGGATGTGATTTCTCAACTGACATAAATTTTAATCATTTTCTACTGACATTTTCTAGAGTTCAGAGTTTAATCAAATGATACAAAAAAAGACCGAATAGAAATGCTTGAAACATCAGTAGCTTGTATGGATGTCTCATTATCAGCATCCAGGCAGTCTAACAATCAAGGCTCAAAATTTTTCAAAACAAAATGGCAGTATTAAAAGTGCTTGGCCACTGTCATCTCAGGATAAACACCTCCACTAGGATAGTGATTTGTGGTAATGATTTTTTGACTTTGTTGATGGAGAACTGAAAACTCTCATACTAAAACACAGTCCCCCTGAAGGTAATACCTAAGCCCTGAGTATGCTGTTTTGGTACTACAATATGAAAGTTTACTCAAGGACAAAGACATTGCAGACTGGGGGTCATGAAAAAAGAGACATGACAGAATGCTATATCCTTTTTTAATTTCTCCAAGTCTTTTGGGTTTCTAATACCATGACGGGAATGGACCCCATTCCTAAGTCAAAGTACGATTAAAGTTCATGAAATTAGTATTGTTTCACTCTTTGATGTTAGCCAAAAGTGGTTTTCGCAGCACCCGCAATGTGCCTAGTAATGACTCCTTCTGCAATTTGTACGGTGTTATATGAATTGGTAACATGAATTGGTAACATATCTAAATACGATTGTAAATTCTTTTTTATAAGACCAGTTGCTCCTACTACTACTACTACTGGAACTGTCTGGGTATCTTTTTTCCACGTGGCTCTTGTTTCTGCCTGCAGATTGAGGAATTTTATGACTTTGTGTCTTTCTGTACGCAAGAGACTGTAGTCACCAGGTATGGTGATTTCAATGATCAATGCTACTTTTGTCTTCTTTTCTTGGACTACTATATCCCATTTTCTAGCATCTATCTTTTGGACTGTTGGTATTGGGTGACCCCATGTGATGTAAACATCATCATTTTCTATGATTTTCTGTGGCTCATGTTTCCAGTGTTTTTCAGCCACTTTGATACCATAATGTTTGCACAATCTCCAGTATAACAATCTCGCTACATTATTATGCCTTTCAGTATACAGTCCCTCTGCCATTAGAGGGTCACAACCAGCGATAAAGTATTGACTGTTTCCAATTCAGTTCCACAAAACCTACATATGTATGTTTCTCCCACATCTTCAATGGACTTAGTAAACCAGTGTGTATGTAGCCCACTGTCTTGGGCTGCCAATATTAACCTTTCATTTTTGATGTAAATTCACCTCTCCTTAACCATTCCTGTGTTTGTTCTTGATCAACATGAGGCTCTTCCAGAAGTTTTCTATACTTGCAACGATATTTATGTTTTTTCCACATTTCTTGCCTTCTCATCTGGTCCTTCACCTTATATTCTTTCTTTTGTTTTTTAGCACATTCAGTTGCTGCCTGGTTTTTATCTACTTCTGGTTTGATTTCCATTCCTGCTTGACGTTGATATGCTTCTGCTAAATTAAGCAGAGATGTCATCTTAGATTTATTCTCCTCATGTTTCAAAACTTTCACCACATTTGGATCTTGTGAGGTCAGTAGATATGTGTGGAGTCTCACGATTGCAGATCTGTACATGTAATCAATTTCAAGGAGGCCCATCCCTCCTTCAAAACAGGGAATATATAATCTTGGTATACACTGATTTTTATAAATCATTTGGTGAGCATGCAGCATCTTTCTTGTTTTAATATCCAATCTATCCAACATTTTTTGGGTCCAGTCAATCACTCCAAAACTATAAGTTAGGACAGGAAGAGCAAATTGATTTATAGCTTGGATCTTATTCCTTGGTGTCAATGCTGTTTTCAGAATTAATTTAAGTCTTCTAAAGTACTCCTTACTAAGCTTTATTTGCATTTTTTCATGTTTTATTGCTGATCCTTCATCAGTTCCCAAGTATTTATATACCCCCTCTTGCTCAAGTTCTTTTATATCACATTCTTGTCCCAAACTAATGTTTTCCTGGTGCTGTAATTTTTCTTTTTTAAAGGTTGCTTTTGCACATTTATCAAGACCAAATGACATTCCAATATCATCTGAAAAAGTTTTGACAACCTGCAGCTGTGCTTTCAGTTCCTCATCTGATCAGCTATACAATTTTAAATAATTGACAAAGAGAAGATGAGAAGTCATTAGACTTTGTTGTTTTCTAGCAGCCGAATTATAGTCATGACCTAAGCTGTTAAGTAAACAGCTTAATGGATTAATGGGAAGGCAAAATAGCAACGGTGACAGGGAGTCACCCTGGAATATCCCCCTTTGGATTTTTATCCCTGGGATAATAATCTGTCCTTTATCATGGCTTAATTGAAAGGTGGTCTGCCACTGCTTCATGTTTACTGTAATGTGATCTATCAGTGTAGGATATACCTTATACATTTTTAAGCACTCTTTTATCCATGAATGTGGGATACTATCAAATGCTTTTTTATAGTCAATCCATGCCATGCTTAGATTCTTCCCTTTCTTACAGTTCTCTACTATAACTTTATTTAACAACAAATGATCCTTTGTTCCATATGACTTTCTTTTATTGCCCTTTTGTTCTACTGCCCTAATTGAGTTTTCTTCTAAATGACTATAAACTCTGTTGGCGTCAATCCCCATGTATAGTTTATACGTCGTTGGAAGACAAGTTATTGGTCTATAATTTTTAGGGTAGCTTGCAGATTCACTCTTAAGTAAGAGCATTGTTTTTCCTGTTGTTAACCAGTGCGGTGTCTGTTCGGGGTGTGCATATAAATAGTTCTTACTCATGGTTAGGTCCACGTGTAAAGAAGTTAATACTTTAAGCCAAAAGTTAGGTACTGCTTCTGGGTCTGGGGTTTTCCAGTTAGAGGCTTTTCTCAACTTTGTTTCAATCTCTCTAGCTGTTATTGCATCCCATTTCATATCCTGTACTTTTAAACTTTTTATTCTTTCTTTTACTTCTTCTATCCATTTAGCATCTTTGTTATGTTCCACAGGGTCTTCATAGATACTTCTCCAAAATGTATCTACTTCCTCTTTTTTTGGTGGTCTATTAATTCCTTTTACCTTATTTCCCAATTCTCTATAAAACTTTTTTGGGTCATCAGTAAATTGCTTATTTTGTGCTTTTCCCTTATATTTATCTTCATATCTTCTGAGTCTTTCCACCTGTTTTGATATTTTTAGTTTATCTCCAATAGTGCATAATAGATCCTGGTCTGTTCTAATACTGCTTGCTGCTTTTATCACATCTTTCTTAATATTTTTATTGATCTGTTCCCTCTTCTATGATCTTCTAACAATGACACTTCTTGTCTAAGCTGCTTTATAGTTTTCTCTATTCGATATTTCCAAGATGGTATTCACTTTTGCGCCCCCTTTTCCCTCACTACCCTATGTTCTTCTGGAAGAATTTTATCAGTTATTAATTTAGTAGCACAATAATATATTCTGTTTACTTCTGTTATATCACATGGATCTCTATGGACAGTCCTAATTATTGTGTTCACTTGTTTTATCAAGCTTCTGACTTTTGAGGTTTTATTAACCTTCTGCAGTCTATTTCTCTCATTGATCTTGATATATCTGTCTTTGTCTATTAAATCAAGCAACTCTTCTCTTAACTCCATTTCTTCCATACTCAGGGCACATCCCTTGTTTTCCATTTCCTGCGGGCATTCTATAGAAAGTTCTATAACATCTTCTTGTGGCACATTCTCTTCAATTTGTGTCATCTATTGTTTTGTCATATGGAAACTAACTGGCCTATCACACCTCAGCATTGACTGCATCAGAGTTTCCACAGTTTCCTGTTCCTTTCCTTCCTGTCTAGCTTCAAGTGAACTTTTATACTGGCTTCCTGTGGAAAGCTCCAAAATATCTTGATATTCACTATATCCTCATAATGAATCAGCATGTGTTTGATAAATTGAATGGGTGGTAGAGATGGCTGAGTGTTCACTTTGTCAAAAGTTCAAAATCTCAAAGGTATGTTTTGTTCTCACAGGTACGTGGGGTTTGAGTAGAGGGCTGGGAGTGTTTGTGAATGTGTTTTGGTATTAGAGTTTAGACAAGGGTTGGCTAAGGGCATAGCTTTACATAGTGTGTGCGTGTGTGTGTGTGTGGGGGACTTAATGTCTAGGTATTAGGTAGGGGGACAGATATTATGTTGGTAGTGTATACTGATACATGTTTGTATGTATGAGTTCTCCAGCATAATAGTAGTGTTGCAGTACAGTTGTAGGGCTGCTGGCAGGGGCAGAGTTACGGTTAGTGTTAGCATACATTAATAAGTTGAGAATGTTGGAAGTTGGCCAGATATTTGTCATTTTAATATCTTCTCAGTACTTCCACTAATAAGAACAAACTATATTTTTTCTATTAATTCCACATAAGAACTGCAGCTGCTTTGCCCCCCACCTATGTTAAATGTTTTAAACCATACACATGTATACTTCCAAGTTAAATAAATAACTCTTTCCAAAAGACAACTTATAACCAAACTATGTGGGGGCTACACCCCCCCCTACTTAATATTCTAACTCCAAGGTTGCACTACAGTGGGGAAAAGGCCATGTATAACTTTTGATGAAATGAGTTTCAGTGAAATGAGTTTTCGATGAAGTGAGCTTTCAGTGAAGTGGGCTGGGGAAACTGACTTTCGACCAAATGTGTTTTCGACGAAAAGAAGTAGACCCATATGTGTATATATATATATATATATATATATATATATATATATATATATATGTGTGTGTGTGTGTGTGTGTGTGTGTGTGTGTGTGTGTGTGTGTGTGTCTGTCTGTCTGTGTGTGCAGCAGACCCAAATAGACAAATGAGGTTGGTGATGGAAGTATTAAACAACTTTGGATCCTTTTGGGATATAAAGTAAATGCACAATAAACTCTCGGAACATCTGAGGAAGGAAATTTCAGACATATGGGGTAATATCTGCATTAGGTACCAAGAAATCATGCTCATATAGAGTTTAGATGATACAGTAAGGCTGTCCAACATGGAGGTGAAAAGGGGTATTCTAGAGAGATTAAAGCACTGGGAATTGTTAAAGATAAATCAAGACTAAAAAGTGCAAGCATTACTGATGTATATGCTGCCTCGTTTATTATATCTATGTCAGACCTTGCTCTGGGATCCAGAAATCTCATTTTAGGAATTTTGAAAATACTATGGTTGTATTAATATGGGGAAGTTTATACCTGGAAATATGTGTTGTCTCCTCAATTACTTGGCAAATGGATGGTCGTCCCTTGATGTTGAGGAATATTGGATGGTAGTGCAGCTGTGTCAGTTTAGTTTATGGTAGGTAAGGATCATATTATCAAGGTGAATAGACAAAGTGATAGGGAATCCAGTACTTCAGCAATTGGGAAAGTCACATTTCAGCATTTTTCAGCAAAAGTAAAGGGTAATCTGCCCCATAAATGGAAGGAAGTTGCAGAGGCTCACTATGGATACTAGACAAGACAGGGGGAGAGCATGAAGACGCTGGGTAGTACCCATATTAGTGTCCTGGTAAGCGTCCACCAATGGTGGCTTTGTGGCAACATAATTAAAACAATGAACATACCTGATTTATGGGACACAGTTAGAGGAAATGCCATCATATTTAACTTGGAAAAGAATTAAAGTGTTGTTTAGTTTAGAAATTAAGGACTACTTATAGGGAATTGTGAGATATATAGACAGACAACTGTAAAGTCAAATCAGAGGACAGGAACAAGATCTAATATTTAAAAGAACTGGTACCAAAGCATATGGTTTGACTAATATATTAAGGTGTAAACAATGAAAGTCATTAGAGATCAGGTGAGTACATGAATTGCACTGAACAATTCCAGAGAATAAATGCAGGGATATATATCTGATAGTGAGGAATACAACTTGCTCTTGCAAATTGTGCATCTTTGGCTGGAAGGGTTTGCACAAATACGTTTACATACAAAGTAGGCTAGTATGCTTCCCACCACTTTTGAGGACTATTGGAAATGTAGAAGGGGTATAAGAGGAAATGGGAAGCCTCAAATCAGGGCTATTTAGGAAAAGCTGATAGGAAATAAGGTATAAGTTATGTTCCAACTGATAAAGGATTAGAAAGTTCACTTTTTTATTGTTTAATTTTATTTTGTACTTTCCATATCAAGGTAGATCAATACAACCGACAAATGATAGTTAATCTATAAATTCAGTTGTAGTACAATATAAATAATTTGATCCTGCTCCTCACTAATTCAGGATATATAATACATATGTCTTTCTAGGAATTAGGAATATAAATGTTATGACTAAATAAGAATCAAACTTAGACAATGTACAATGAACCATAGAACAGTAGACAACAATGAATATAATCATAATTGAAATTATAACTTCTTACTCAATAGCCTTGTATTAGCATCAATGCAAGTAAGTAATAGTTAAGTGTAAAATAGCAATAAAAAACAAATAAGGGAATATCAGACCAAGCTCCTCTAGCTAGTCTGTTAACGTTGTGTAGGCATGTGGGTTTTATGTGTTAAATGTTGCTTTAGCCTATTATCAATCAGACATCCTGACAGTGTCAAACATCCGTCTGTGAGGCGTATTTCTGCTGTTCATGCAGTGATTTGTAAATGGACTATTTTGAGAAGAGACATTGTTCCTTACCTCTTCACTGAGCTATATGCCATTCCCTTTGATATATTTGTTGGAATATTTACAAGCATTCTTGAACTGATGGTGAGGAGGTCATTCAATGCTGGGTGATGGTATTCTTTGCTGCTAAATAGTATGTTAAGTATAGTTGATTTGGAGAAAGCCCATACATCACCATACCTGATTTTACACTTGTCTATAGAATATGACTCTTCTATTTGTTTCCAAAAGTCTTCCCAAAACTTTTTGAAATATTTGCAACTCCAAATTTTGTGGGGTCAGGAAGGAGTAATATCTGACTGCAGGCAATGCCAATATTTTAATTATGTGTAAAAGTACTCACCACATCCAGCATCAAAAACAGCCTACGGAGACATTTCCATGTGACAAGGTTCCATTGTGGGGAAGAAGTCAAACTAATTTCTCCTTTTCCTTAGTTATCCTAGAAATTCAGTTCTATGGACTGTGAGGTCATTCCTATAGGCTGTGATGAAATAACATTTAAGAAACTGAATCTACATAATGTCATTATGTTACAACCAAGATAATGACATGTACTGTGTTTTCAGAAGGAAAGGAAGGCCAAGCCAGTTCAGATTCTTCAAGTATGGTTACCCTTGTAACTTTTCCCTCTCATGTGATCAGTGTAAAACAAAAAGCTGATAGAATATGCATTCATAGAGACAGAAAAGAATATCCTGTTATATGTGTAGAAATTCAGACAGTCCTAAGGAAACTGTTACTCTCTATGACTGTAACCCCTGATTTTATTCATAATATAATATTAGAAAATGAGTTCCTCCATTTTGAAGCAGTATGGAAAATGTAAGAGTATGGAAAATCCATAGCCATAGTGGTGTAAACTGATCCACCTGAACATAAGATTAACACTTGTATAGAAATTCAGAATCATAGGTTCATAGGTTCATAGGTAGGTACTAGGCTATCGGCCCTGGGGCCTATACAAGCCCAGCCAAAAAGGTACCCTGGCTTTTGCCACCCAAGAAAATTATTTTCCTGTGCCACTGTCAAGCAGAGCCACAGAGGGATCCCTGGGGTGAATTTCCTATTTCCCATCCACTCATCAAGATTTTTCTTGAAGAGTAATGAGGAGCTTTGTTTGCTATAGATAGGTAGTTTATTCCAGAGTATGGGAAGTCTCTGGGACAGGAATCTATCCCTCCGGCATGTTCTGTTTATTGTGGTGACAAGGTTTAGGTTCCTAGAGTGTGTAGCTCGGAGGGATTGGGATTTCTTTAAGTGGAGCATGTCCAACAGCTCTGGGTTTGGCATAGCTTTGTATGCTAGGCAGAGATCACCTGTGAGTAGGCGATATGTGATGGAGTAAAGCTGGAGTTTTTTGAGATGGTCTGCGTAGGGCATCTGTTTGAGGCTGGTAATCCTCTTTGTGAGGTATTTCTGTGGCCTTTCCAGTTGTTATAGATGTCTTGTGAGGTACATACCAAAAGGGGCATTGTACTCTATAGTGGGTCTAATGAGTGATGAGTAGAGGGGAACAATGACCTCTTTTTTTCTGGATGAGAAACCTTTTGTGATGAGATGTGCCATGTAGAAGGATTTCCTGACTACTGTGGCAATGTGATTATCAAAGGAGAGACTACAGTTCACCTGTGTCTCAAGGTCTCTTATCACACTTTTGGTGTTAAGTATACTACCGCCTATGTTGTAGTTCATAGGTACAGAGTTTTTACCAAAGGGGATGACAATGCACTTTTTGGCATTGAGCTTGAGGCCATGGCTTTGACACCAGGCATTTTGTAGGATGTCCACATCATTAGGAGTTTTGATTATGGCTCCTAGTTTTCAGTCATTTGTGAACTTCGTTAGCCAAAGACCTTCTGTGTTAGCCTGTATTTCAGAGAAGTAGATACCAAACAGGAGAGGACCCAGGACTTAACCCTGTGGTACTCCACTTGTCACTGGTCTGAAGTCAGATTTGGAGTCTGCTACTTTCACAGTGTGGGTTCTGTCAGTGAGCCAGTTGGGAACCCATCTTGTGACATAGGGATTTATACCTAGTTTAGTGAGTTTATCTATAATTCCAGAGTGGGGGAAGGTGTCGAAAGCCTTGGCAAGATCTAGATAGGCTGTGTGAACCACCTTACCCTTGTCAATGGCTTTGTTGACTGCTTCAAAGAAGTCTATCAGGTTTAGGAGACATGATCTGCCTTTTACAAACCTGAACTGGGTGGAGTCCAGAGTTATGAGATTACCAATGTCTTTGTTTATAAGTTCCATGATAATATGTTCCATGACCTTGCAGACCAGGCTCATCAGGCTAATGGGGTGGTAGTTCCTGGGGTCCGTGGTGGCTCCCCCCTTGTGGAGTGGGATAACTGTCATTGTGCGGCATTCAGCAGGCACAAAGTCTGAGGTGAGGCTATGATTGAACATGGTATTTAGGTGGGGTGCCAGTTCGTTCTGTAGTTCATGTAGAACGCAGCCTGGGATGTTGTCTGATCCCATGGATGCTGTGTTCTTGGCTTTGGAGAGTGTGGTTTTTATCTGCGCAGCCGTGATTACAGGAACTTTGCATTCTTCCGGTATAGAGATGGGCTCTTTAGAGGGTGAGAGGGGTGTAAAGTTAGCACTGAATCTGTCTGCCAGGATTCTGGCAATATCGGTTGGGTCTGTATATTTAGTGCCATTGTGCTGTAACTCAGAGCAGATCTGAGTGTTGCCATTGAGATTCTTAACATAGCTATAGAATGCTTTGTGGTTGTCTTTAGAATCAGTGGTGATTTTGTTTTCATAACTAGCTTTGGAGGATTTTATCAGGGATCGCAGCTTCTTACTGAGGCTAACCAGGGAGCTCCTCTACTCATGGGAATTTACTCTTTTTTGCAACAGTTTCTTCCTTCTGTTGTACAGTTTGTTTATGGCAGGGGACCACCAGATTGGCTTCCTTTTATTGGAGGATAGCATCTTGGTTCTGTTTTGCATAGCACGATCCATGCACTCATGTAAGTGCCTATAAAGTGTAATTGTATAGGATTCAGTAGTTGTAACTGTATTGTCCATCTGCATGGATGTCATGAAGTTCACCACTTCTGTCTTAAGAAGCATGAAGTTGGCTTTGGAGAAATTTTTTACCATGGTTTCCTTAATGGGGGGTGGGGGCAGTTTGTGGATATCTAGGGTAATTAGCTTATGGTCGAATCGGACCAATGAGGCATTGACTTCAGGTGTGGAACACCAGTCACTCATGTTGGCAATGACTAGATCTAGGATATTATTGCCCCTGGTGGGGGTGTGGATAAGTTGATCCAGGGCATTGGAGTTTATGAATTCCAGAAAGCGTTGAGTGAAGGAGTTGGCACATGAGTAGTTTTCCCAGTTAATGGTGGGGTAGTTGAAATTGCCCATTATTAGGTTGTTTGGTTGAACTCTAATATTTTCCAGTACATCACAAAAAGAGGAGTGGGAATCCTGGGGCATGGTGGGTGATCTGTAGCAAGCTACAATTTGGATTGCGGTTTTGCCCAGAGTTAGTTGCACTTGGATTTCCTTGGCTGCATTATGCTGAGCAACTAGCCCGGAGGTGTGGATATCCTTAATGAATATGGATACACCTCCACCTTTGGTGTTCTGGTCCAGGTTACATGGCTGAAAAGTGTGGTATGAGTTATATCCTGATAGTGCAGGGGTGCTCTCTGGAGCCTTGAACCAAGTCTCAGTCACTGCACAGATATAGATGTTCTCCATTTTAAGGAGTGCCTCGAGTGAGTGCATTTTGAGATTTAGACTTCTAGCATTGAGTAGCATCACCCTCAGTTTTTGCTTGCCTGTTCCTGTTATGGTGGTGAATTTGTCCTTTGCACCTTGCCTAAAAAAGGCACTATAGGAGTGGCAAGAACCTTAGCCAGTATCCGGAATCCCAGGGGTGACAGGTGCAGGCCATCTCTGGCAAAGCATCGTGGTCTGTCGACCATGTCATCCCAGTCAGACAGATACTGGATCCCTTTAGAATGGCACCAGAAGCTTAGCCAATTGTTGAAGTCTATCATTTTGTCCTTGTACTGCGGCATCATTCTGGGTGATGGCAGAATGCTACTCAAGGCTAGGGTCATACTTGCCTGGGCTACAAGATCGGAGAGCTCTTCCATGTCTCTTTTCATGTAGTCCAGGGAGGTACGTCTTAGGTCATTCACACCAACATGGACAATGACAGAGTCATATTTGTACTTGTTGTGGAGTGACCTGAATGTGTGGTTTATGTGGTGTATCCTGACACCCAACAGGCAGATGACAGTAACCTTCTCCTTGTTTAGCCTGGTGAGTGGGACATCAGTGTGCCTGACTATAGAGTCACCTATAACTAGTGTGTTGGGTACGTTGTTTTGCCTTATTGGCTGTGGTTGAGTGGCACACTGAGTCTGCGGGCTATGTGTCATTTGGGTTGTGTTGGAGGATGGAGGTTGTTTGAGTTTCTGCTTTGGATGTCTCTGTTGCTTAGAGAGATTATTACTGAGAGCCTCCGCAAATGTTTTTGTGTTACTATGTGTGGATTTTGGTAGTGTAGATTTAGTGAGACTATGTGATGAGTGTTGTGTGGTGCAAATGTTTACCTTCTCCTCTTGACTGTCAAGTTCAGTCTTGATTGGAGAGAGCCTTACCTCCAGTTTGGCTAGATAAGTGCATCTCTCACAGGTTGTAGTGTTGGGTGGTAGGAGGAGAGGGTTGTCTGTGTACATGAGGCAATTTCTACATTTCCCCAAGATACCCAGATTCATCAGATAGACAGGAGAGAACACTGGGAGCTGACCTTTGGACATGCCTGAATAAAAAACTATTTTCCTCTAGATAAGTGAGGAAAGTGAGTACAAGAGCTGTTTTTCTCTAAATAAGTGAGGAATGTAAGTATCAAAACTGTTTTCCTCTAGGTAACGAGGAAGGTTGAGTGCTGTAGTAATTAGTAGGTTATTTAGTGCTTACAAATTCTGAATAAGTGCTGATCACGAATAAGCAAATTCAAGTGCTAAAACTAAGAATCTGTATCTGGACTAAACTAGTTACAGGAAAGGAGGGAAACAAGTGCAAATGCGGGCTTTTAAATCAGAAAGTTGAGAGAGATGGAAAAACTGCCCGAACGGCTAATAACTACAATTTCTGGGCCAGAACCACTCCTTATGTGGTAGATAGGTTAGCTAGTGCTTACTACTCCCGCTGATAAGCTAGAAGGCTTCCCTCCAACACAGAAAGCTTGGGGGGGGGGGGGCTCAGAAGCTTACATACAGTCCTGGATACAGCAAATCTGAATCTGGACTACACTAGTTACAGGAAAGGTATTATATATATATATATATATATATATATATATATATATATATATATATATATATAAAACTAGCTAAAACAGCAGTAAAAACAATTGAAATGCAGTGCAAGCTAGCACATTTGAGTATGTAGCAATGTTAGACCAAACAGTTTAAAAAATGCAATTAAATTAAAAATGACTAAAAACAAGTGCAGAAGGAGTCTATTAGGCAGAATGATGTAAAGAAATGGGACTGGGGGGGGGGGTCCCAGATCAAATCTACAGTGGGGGCAGGCAACTGCAAAAGTCTCCAAATTTAAACAACAAGACAGGGAAGGTGGGTATGGGAAAACCAACACCTTCAGCAGAGATCTGAAAAACTATACAGTGAAGGAAAAATAACAGTGCACAACTCTGAAGTCAGCCAGCAATGATATAAAATTAGTCAAACAACAATTACCAGTACACAACTCTGAAGTGCCAGAAAAATATACTTAGCTCTGTATATCTCCAGATAGTCTGAAGAGCACTCTGTCAGGACACAGGAAGGATCCAGTAATGATATGCAGGCTATTACTACGAGGGTCTAATTTTATGCAAGTAATCCTTGAGATAGTCAGATAACATAGAAGATGTAAAACCAGTTATACCAACTTACGACACAGAGAAGCAGGAGGAGGGGGGAAAAACACCTTCAGCAGAGATCTGAAAAACTATACAGTGAAGCAAAAATAACAGTGCACAACTCTGAAGTCAGCCAGCAATGATATAACATTAGTCAAACAATTACCAGTACACAACTCTGAAGTGCCAGAAAAATATACTCAGCTCTGTATATCTCCAGATAGTTTGAAGAGCACTCTGTCAGGACACAGGAAGGCTCCAGCAATGATATGCAGGCTGTTACTACGAGGGTCTAATTTTATGCAAGAAATCCTTGAGATAGTCACATAACACACAGGATGTAAAACCAGTTATACCAACTTAAGACACAGAGAAATAGGGGAGGGAGGAAAAACACCTTCAACAGAGATCTGAAAAACTATACAGTGAAGCAAAAATAACAGTGCACAACTCTGAAGTCAGCCAGCAATGATATAAAATTAGTCATATGAAAAAAATTGTTTGCACGTAAGCAATTGCACGGCTCCAAAAGGCATGATACAAAAAACAAAAGGATGAGCCAGCAAAACCGAACCCAATGAAAAACAATTTATTGTAAATACTAAGGACAGCAAAGAAGTGCACAAACCGGTTTCGGCTGGTATTAACAAACACAGCCTTCTTCAGTGTGAAACAAGTTTACTTCAAGCATGCCTTTATATAGACTGCAAATACATCTGATTGGTTATATCTAAAACTTGTCATTCAAACCGGGTGGGAAAAGCCCACCCAACTTCACAATCCATTTTTTCTCCTTTGAGTTAAGTAATGCATGCCAACCTGTTTTATTGGATTTTTTACCCCTGATAATGTCAATAATTGTAAACATAAAGGATGCTGAAGGATGTGATACTTGATGTTTATATAGAGCGTTGTTGATCCTGCCTTTTTTAATGTTACTGATATGTTCAGAAATTCTTAATCTGAGTGGTCTGGATGTTTGACCAATGTAAAACGCTTCACATGAGCATGTAGCCAAATAAATTAGCCAATCTGAACTGCAATTGGCAAAAAACTTTATCTCATAAATATTGGACGAGTTTCTACTGGTGAATTCTTTGGTTTTTGATACTTTGCTGCAGTTTGTACAATGTCCACAAGGAAAACAACCCATGAGCATAGAACCTGTTAGTGTGGTTTGAATTGGTTCAGGCTTATCAACAGTGTGTCCATGTTTGTAGTGACTGAATGTGCTACCCAGATTTCTGCCTTTCCTAAATGAGAAAGAACATCTATTGGGAATAATGGGAGATAGATCAGTATCGTATAGTAATAAATTCCAATGTCTATGTATGCTCTGGATCAGGTTATCTGAATTTCGACCATATGTGGTAGTGAATCTAAGAGTTAGATTCGAAGAACTCTGGTTGGACTTATAACTTAAAAGGTCTGTCCTATCCATGTGACCCACTTGGTGTATGTCATCAAAGACATGGCCCATTTTGTAGTCCCTGTTCTTAAATCTGTTGATAAGATCTTTACTGTGTTCACTATAAGACATGTTGTCTGAACAAATGCGTTTAAGTCTGATAAATTGTGATTTGGGAATGTTTTTGCATATATGTGGGGGATGAAAACTGCTGGCATGTAGAATCGTGTTATATTCAGGATGTTTTCTGAATATCTCGGTATCCAGAGTATGGTCAGATAATCTGTGGATAGATACATCTAAAAACGTAATATTGTTGAAATCGTAGTGTAGGGTGAAATTTATACCCCATCGATTATTATTGAGGTATTCCACAAATTCAAAGAGACCTTTCAGATCACCTTTCCATACCGCCCAGCAATCATCAAGGTAACGTCGCCAAATGTCAAGATATTCAAGGTAAATATTGTTCTTGGTATTGTATATGAGATTCTTCTCCAAATAAGCCATAAAAAGATCGGCATAAATTGGTGCAAATGAGGAGCCCATGGCGGTACCTTTGGTTTGCCAGTAGCAAACATCTTGGTAAAAGAAAACATTGTTGGTTAGGACATATGAAGCCATATCCAGTAGAAATTCATTGAATTCGCATGTGTATAAGCCTGAAATTTGTAACCAATAGGATAAAGATTCTAATCCCCCAGAATGAGGAATATTGGTGTATAGGGCACTAACATCTAAAGTGCACATGCGCCATTCAGGTTCCAGTTGTGTGTCTGAAATGATTTGAAGAAAGTTGGTTGTATCTTGTAAGCGTGAATGGATAAGTGGCAATAAAGGTTTCAATTTCTCAGTCAAATAGAGGGAGAGGGGTTCAGTAAAGTATCCCCTACCAGATACAATGGGTCTCCCTAGAGGGTGTGTGGCGTCCTTGTGTATTTTTGACAAGAAATATATGTATTGGTTTGATGAATCTTGTACTGAAAGTTGATACATAAGATTGGAATCAATAATGGAAGCATCCCTGGCATATGTAAGGAATTCAGAAATTTCCTTTTGAAATTTCGATGTTGGATTTATAACCATTTTGGAGTAATATTTAGCATCCGATAATTGTCTGAGAGCTTCATTAATATAATCTTGTCAGTTTAATACCACAACAGCACCCCCTTTGTCAGCCGAAATGATGACAATGTCATGATTATTTTGTAAATTGTGAATAACTCGTTCAGCCAACGTGATGTTGTTGGATCGAATATCAAATGTGGAATGTGAATAATGTAAGTCCTTAAGAACACTGTTTTGAAATTGGGAGACAGCAGGATGCATGGGTGGGTTAAATGTAGATTTGTGATATGTGAATTTTTGTGCAGAATCACAACCATTGGAACAACCAAAAAACAATCTTAAATTAAGTAATCTACAAAATCTATATCCTGAATATAACACGATTCTACATGCCAGCAGTTTTCATCCCCCACATATATGCAAAAACATTCCCAAATTACAATTTATCAGACTTAAAGCATTTGTTCGGACAACATGTCTTATAGTCAGATAGTCAGGACACAGGAAGGCTCCAGCAATGACCAGAAACATGGAGGTTGCACAGAAATTAAAAAAGAGACAAGAATTTGGTTGTGGTTATCCAGTAAAAAAGAATCCTGTCTATTATAAGTGGAATGCCTTAAAGAAAGTGCAAAAGAAATGTAATACTGTAAGAAATGCAAGTATAAATATATGATTGCCTATGTCATAAGTTATAATTTAATAAAGATATTTCTTGTTTAAAAAAAATAACAAGAAGTGGTATCTTTTGGAAAGGGAAGGGGTAAATTACATAGAAAAAATGGAAATTGTGATAACAGTACATGCAGGAAAAAAGGATCTACATTAGCAAATCGAAGGAACTGAAGCATGAATACCGTTTCATTGACACATGTGTCGAACTCACAGGTAACCGAATGGCCACATCATCAACTTTTTTCTTAGAGAAAAAAAATTGGTAGGCCAACTACACAGGACACACCAGTACAAATCTGCCCCCCACACCCCTTAACTAAATATACTAACTCTGAGATCGTACTACAGTGGGAAAAAGTATAAATTCACAGCAACAGCCAACCGATTTTTTTATCCTAAGAAAATAAGGGTGATCTGGCCATTCAGTTACCTGTGAGTTCAACACATATGTGTCGATGAAACGGTATTCACATTTCTGCTCCTTCGATTTGCTAATATAGACCCCAGAAAAAAATGCTTTTTGGAGGAATGAGGTTTAATATGAGGCAGGACTTTAACAATTTATGCAATTTTGCTTTGATTGTATGATATATAACAATATATGTGATGTATAACAATTGTAAATGTGAACTTTTAATATGGTTTTATTACTTTTATACAAATATAAATTTGCCTGTGTCACAAGTGATAATTAAAAAAGGTCTTAACAAGAACTAAAAGTGAAATAATAGAAACTTGGAATTGCAAAGCCATGTAAAATCAAAGTATGTACACATACACTTCAAAACAAAATGGTGAAAGATGGATATTTGCCCCTCAGAGCAAAGTAGTAATAAGTATTAAAAGTGACCGAGATAAGGAAATGCAGAGTTCTGAATTCATTGCTGATAGTGCAAAAGAGAGAAACTAGTGAATTTATTCTCTGAACAACAAACACCTGTAAATGAAAGAAGAAAATTGAATATAAATTTTGTCCTGAGATTCTGGAGGATTTGTCTGGAGGCGATATGTTGATTGTAAAGTATGGAGACTCCACCAAGGTTGCCAATGGGCCTGTAACATGTAAAAGTAGAAAACACCGGTACAGAGAGACAACGCTGTTTACATTTAAGTCAAGTGTTAGGAACTATCCAGACATACTGTAGATGTTTTCCAAATGCAGGAGTGCCTCAAGATCAGGCTATTTATAGTTTAGACTTCCAGCATAAAGAAGTGAGACCTTCATGCAAATCAATTTTGGGACTATGCCATACCTTAAAAAAACCCTTTTCATAAGAGTACCACTAAACAAGGTAATCAAACACACAGCAGCTGCAGCAAAGCCCATATGCAACACTAACATTAACCCTTTACATAGCCCTTATTCTAACACTAACGTGTAAACCCTCCTACTAATGCTCCTACCCCTTAATGAAGAACCATTCTGCCATTCAAAAGTTTTGACATTAAAATCCAAGAGTCACAAGAGTCACACTTTACCTTGCCCACACCCATTTGATCTTCCCTCTTTTAGTACCTCCAGCATTTAGTGGTGAGAGCTCCCAAGTATTTCATTCTGTCAAGCAACTGAAGACTTGACAGAGTAAATGGCATCCATCTCTATTTATCTGTGTATCTATCTATATATATTTCTATCAGTCTAGATGGGAGAGGTGAATATAGTCCTTACAATGTTTGGTCATAATCTGTTTAGTTGACACAATACAGATGGCTAAGCAGAACACTGACAGATGTGTGAGATCGCACACTTCTTGGGGTTGGGGAATATTCACTTTTCCCTATGTTATAAAATCTTGGAGTTAGTATATATAATGTACAGAGAGTGTGCAAGGTGTCCACCACTCATGCAAAATATTTTATTGTTTAAGTTTAAAGTTTTGCATGAGCCAAGGTTATCGCTTGGTGCATAGGTAGTAGTATGTCAAAATTCATATTGCTGATATTTGGTGGTCGACGTTTTGACTGTCAAGGCCATTGACATTTAAGTGTTTTGATGATAATCAGTACTTCCATATCTATATCTATCTACAATTATATATATCTATATCTATATCTATATATAAATCTATATCTATATATATGTATAGATACATACACACACGCATTCTCTCGTGCACACACACACACACACACACACACACACACACACACACACACACACACACACACACACAGATACATATATATCCATAGATAGATATTATCCCCTTGTGACTACTGCGGGATGTGTGTGGCTACATTATTGGAGCAGTGCTGGGGAAAAGGATCCTATAGCTGTCCAGAGTAGAGGACTCAATCCCATTCCTATAAAGAGAAGGGCCAGAAAAAGAAAGGCAGATTGATGGTGGTCTCTCTGGCAGACAGATAAGGAGCACTGTGAAGGGACACATAAGCTAGGGCTATTATACAGTGCAACAGAGTTTTAGAAAACTTGGCCTCTCTAGAGGGGAGGAGGAGGAAAGTATTGGAAAGACACAGACACACGCACATGCATGCGCACACGCACACACACTGGACATGTAAGGAATTTACAACCGGAAGAAGCAATCATTATATCAAGTGACTTACTCAAAATCAAACAGTAAACAAACAGAGGTGGAAGGAATCAAATCCTTTAACCTTGCTAATGAGTTAACATGGGTAATACAGAACGCCAAAACAACAGTAGCAGTAGTAGGTTCAGGCACTATAATTCCAGAGTGGGGGAAGGTGTCGAAAGCCTTGGCAAGATCTAGATAGGCTGTGTGAACCACCTTACCCTTGTCAATGGCTTTGTTGACTGCTTCAAAGAAGTCTATCAGGTTTAGGAGACATGATCTGCCTTTTACAAACCCGAACTGGGTGGATTCCAGAGTTCTGAGATTACCAATGTCTTTGTTTATAAGTTCCATGATAATATGTTCCATGACCTTGCAGACCAGGCTCATCAGGCTAATGGGGTGGTAGTTCCTGGGGTCCGTGGTGGCTCCCCTCTTGTGGAGTGGGATAACTGTCATTGTGCGGCATTCAGCAGGCACAAAGCCTGAGGTAAGGCTATGATTAAACATGGTACTTAGGTGGGGTGCCAGTTCGTTCTGTAGTTCGTGTAGAACGCAGCCTGGGATGTTTTCTGGTCCCATGGATGCTGTGTTCCTGGCTTTGGAGAGTGTGGTTTGTACCTGTGCAGCCGTGATTATAGGAACTTTGCATTCTTCCGGTATAGAGATGGGCTCTTTAGAGGGTGAGAGGGGTGTAAAGTTAGCACTGAACCTATCTGCCAGGATGTTGGCAATATCAGTTGGCTCTGTATATTTCGTGCCATTGTGCTGTAACTCAGAGCAGATCTGAGTGTTGCCATTGAGATTCTTGACATAGCTATAGAATGCTTTGTGGTTGTCTTTAGAATCATTGGCGATTTTGTTTTCGTAACTAGCTTTGGAGGATTTTATCAGGGATCGCAGCTTCTTACTGAGGCTAACTAGGGAGCTCCTCTACTCATGGGAATTTACTCTCTTTTGCAACAGTTTATTCCTTCTGTTGTACAGTTTGTTTATGGCAGGGGACCACCAGATTAGCTTTCTTTTATTGGAGGATAGTGTCTTGGTTCTGTTTTGGATAGCACAATCCATGCACTCATGTAAGTGCTTATAAAGTGTAATTGTATAGGATTCAGTAGTTGTAACTGTATTGTCCATCTGCATGGATGTCATGAAGTTCACCACTTCTGTCTTAAGAAGCATGAAGTTGGCTTTGGAGAAATCTTTTACCATGGTTTCCTTAATGGGGGGTGGGGGCAGTTTGTGGATATCTAGGGTAATTAGCTTATGGTCAAATCGGACCAATGAGGCGTTGACTTCAGGTGTGGAACACCAATCACTCATGTTGGCAATGACTAGATCTAGGATATTATTGCCCCTGGTGGGGGTGTGGATAAGTTGATCCAGGGCATTGGAGTTTATGAATTCCAGAAAGTGTTGAGTGAAGGAGTTGGCACATGAGTAGTTTTCCCAGTTAATGGTGGGGTAGTTGAAATTGCCCATTATTAGGTTGTTTGGTTGAACTCTAATATTTTCCAGTACATCACAAAAAGAGGAGTGGGAATCCTGGGGCATGGTGGGTGATCTGTAGCAAGCTACAATTTGGATTGCAGTTTTGCCCAGAGTTAGTTGCACTTGGATTTCCTTGGCTGCATTATGCTGAGCAACTAGCCTGGAGGTGTGGCTATCCTTAATGAATATGGATACACCTCCACCTTTGGTGTTCTGGTCCAGGTTACATGGCCGAAAAGTGTGGTATGAGTTATATCCTGGTAGTGCAGGGGTGCTCTCTGGAGCCTTGAACCAGGTCTCAGTCACTGCACAGATATCGATGTTCTCCATTTTAAGGAGTGCCTCGAGTGAGTGCATTTTGAGATTTAGACTTCTAGCATTGAGTAGCATCACCCTCAGTTTTTGCTTGCCTGTTCCTGTTATGGTGGTGAATTTGTCATTTGAACCTTGCCTAAAAAAGGCACTATAGGAGTGGCAAGAACCTTAGCCAGTATCTGGAATCCCAGGGGTGACAGGTGCAGGCCATCTCTGGCAAAGCATCGTGGTCTGTCGACCATGTCATCCCAGTCAGACAGATACTGGATCCCTTTAGAATGGCACCAGAAGCTTAGCCAATTGTTGAAGTCTATCATTTTGTCCTTGTACTGCAGCATCATTCTGGGTGATGGCAGAATGCTACTCAAGGCTAGGGTCATACTTGCCTGGGCTACAAGATCGGAGAGCTCTTCCATGTCTCTTTTCATGTAGTCCAGGGAGGTATGTCTTAGGTCATTCACACCAACATGGACAATGACAGAGTCATATTTGTACTTGTTGTGGAGTGACCTGAATGTGTGATTTATGTGGCGGATCCTGACACCCGACAGGCAGATGACAGTAACCTTCTCCTTGTTTAGCCTGGTGAGTGGGACATCAGTGTCACCTATAACTAGTGTGTTGGGTACGCTGTTTTACTTTACTGGCTGTGGTTGAGTGGCACACTGAGTCTGCGGGCTATGTGTCATTTGGGTTGTGTTGGAGGATGGAGGTTGTTTGAGTTTCTGCTTTGGATGTCTCTGTTGCTTAGAGAGATTATTACTGAGAGCCTCCGCAAATGTTTTTGTGTTACTATGTGTGGATTTTGGTAGTGTAGATTTAGTGAGACTATGTGATGAGTGTTGTGTGGTGCAAGAGTTTACCTTCTCCTCTTGACTGCCAAGTTCAGTCTTGATTGGAGAGAGCCTTACCTCCAGTTTGGCTAGATAAGTGCATCTCTCACAGGCTGTAGTTTTGGGTGGTAGGAGGAGAGGGTTGTCTGTGTACATGAGGCAATTTCTACATTGCCCCAAGATACCCAGATTCATCAAATAGACAGGAGAGAACACTGGGAGCTGACCTTTGGACATGCCTGAATAAAAAACTATTTTCCTCTAGATAAGTGAGGAAAGTGAGTACAAGAGCTGTTTTTCTCTAAATAAGTGAGGAATGTAAGTATCAAAACTGTTTTCCTCTAGGTAATGAGGAAGGTTGAGTGCTGTAGTAATTAGTAGGTTATTTAGTGCTTACAAAGTCTGAATAAGTGCTGATCACGAATAAGCAAATTCAAGTGCTAAAACTAAGAATCTGTATCTGGAGTAAACTAGTTACAGGAAAGGAGGGAAACAAGTGCAAATGCGGGCTTTTAAATCAGAAAGTTGAGAGAGATGGAAAAACTGCCCGAACGGCCAATAAATACAATTTCTGGGCCAGAACCACTCCTTCTGTGGTAGACAGGTTAGCTAGTGCTTACTACTCCCACTGATAAGCTAGAAGGCTTCCCTCCAACACAGAAAGCTTGGGGGGGGGGGGCTCAGAAGCTTACATACAGTCCTGGATACAGCAAATCTGAATCTGGACTACACTAGTTACAGGAAAGGTATTTTATATATATATATATATATATATATATATATATATATATATATATATGTATATATAAAAAGTAGCTAAAACAGCAGTAAAAACAATTGAAATGCAGTGCAAGCTAGCACATTTGAGTATGTAGCAATGTTAGACCAAACAGTTTAAAAAATACAAATAAATTAAAAATGACTAAAAACAAGTGCAGAAGGAGTCTATTAGGCAGAATGATGTAAAAAGATGGGACTGGGGGGGGGGGGTCCCAGATCAAATCTACAGTGGGGGCAGGCAACTGCAAAAGTCTCCAAATTTAAACAACAAGACAGGGAGGGTGGGTATGGGAAAACCAACACCTTCAGCAGAGATCTTAAAAACTATACAGTGAAGCAAAAATAACAGTGCACAACTCTGAAGTCAGCCAGCAATGATATAAAATTAGTCAAACAACAATTACCAGTACACAACTCTGAAGTGCCAGAAAAATATACTCAGCTCTGTATATCTCCAGATAGTCTGAAGAGCACTCTGTCAGGACACAGGAAGGATCCAGCAATGATATGCAGGCTATTACTACGAGGGTCTAATTTTATGCAAGTAATCCTTGAGATAGTCAGATAACATAGAAGATGTAAAACCAGTTATACCAACTTACGGCACAGAGAAGCAGGGGAGGGGGGAAAAACACCTTCAGCAGAGATCTGAAAAACTATACAGTGAAGCAAAAATAACAGTGCACAACTCTGAAGTCAGCCAGCAATGATATAACATTAGTCAAACAACAATTACCAGTACACAACTCTGAAGTGCCAGAAAAATATACTCAGCTCTGTATATCTCCAGATAGTTTGAAGAGCACTCTATCAGGACACAGGAAGGCTCCAGCAATGATATGCAGGCTGTTACTACGAGGGTCTAATTTTATGTAAGTAATCCTTGAAATAGTCAGATAACACACAGGATGTAAAACCAGTTATACCAACTTAAGACACAGAGAAATAGGGGAGGGGGGAAAAACACCTTCAGCAGAGATCTGAAAAACTATACAGTGAAGCAAAAATAACAGTGCACAACTCTGAAGTCAGCCAGCAATAATATAAAATTAGTCAAACAACAATTACCAGTACACAACTCTGAACAGCCAGGAAAAATATACTCAGCTCTGTATATCTCCAGATAGTTTGAAGAGCACTCTGTCAGGACACAGGAAGGCTCCAGCAATGATATGCTGGCTGTTACTACGAGGGTCTAATTTTATGCAAGTAATCCTTGAGATAGTCAGATAACACACAGGATGTAAAACCAGTTATACCAACTTAAGACACAGAGAAATAGGGGGAGGGGGAAAACACTTTCAGCAGAGATCTGAAAAACTATACAGTGAAGCAAAAATAACAGTGCACAACTCTGAAGTCAGCCAGCAATGATATAAAATTAGTCAAACAACAATTACCATTGCACAACTCTGAAGTGCCAGAAAAATATACTCAGCTCTGTATATCTCCAGATAGTTTGAAGAGTACTCTGTCAGGACACAGGAAGGCTCCAGCAATGATATGCAGGCTGTTACTATGAGGGTCTAATTTTATGCAAGAAATCCTTGAGATAGTCACATAACACACAGGATGTAAAACCAGTTATACCAACTTAAGACACAGAGAAACAGGGGGAGGGGGGAAAAACACCTTCAGCAGAGATCTGAAAAACTATACAGTGAAGCAAAAATAGCAGTGCACAACTCTGAAGTCAGCCAGCAATGATATAAAATTAGTCAAACAACAATTACCAGTACACAACTCTGAAGTGCCAGAAAAATATACTCATTTCTGTATATCTCCAGATAGTTTGAAGAGCACTCTGTCAGGACACAGGAAGGCTCCAGCAATGACCAGAAATATGGAGGTTGCACAGAAATTAAAAAAGAGACAAGAATTTGGTTGTGGTTATCCAGTAAAAAAGGATCCTGTCTATTATAAGTGGAATGCCTTAAAGAAAGTGCAAAAGAAATGTAATACTGTAAGAAATGCAAGTATAAATATATGATTGCCTATGTCATAAGTTATAATTTAATAAAGATATTTCTTGTTTAAAAAAAATAACAAGAAGTGGGATCTTTTGGAAAGGGAAGGGGTAAATTACATAGAAAAAATGGAAATTGTGATAACAGTACATGCAGGAAAAAAGGATCTACATTAGCAAATCGAAGGAACTGAAGCATGAATACCGTTTCATTGACACATGTGTCGAACTCACAGGTAACCGAATGGCCACATCATCAACTTTTTTCTTACAGAAAAAAAATTGGTAGGCCAACTACACAGGACACACCAGTACAAATCTGCCCCCCACACCCCCTAACTAAATATACTAACTCTGAGATCGTACTACAGTGGGAAAAAGTATAAATTCACAGCAACAGCCAACCGATTTTTTTATCCTAAGAAAATAAGGGTGATCTGGCCATTCAGTTACCTGTGAGTTCAACACATATGTGTCGATGAAACGGTATTCACGTTTCTGCTCCTTCGATTTGCTAATATAGACCCCAGAAAAAAATGGTTTTTGGAGGAATGAGGTTTAATATGAGGCAGGACTCTAACAATTTATGCAATGTTGCTTTGATTGTATGATATATAACAATATATGTGATGTATAACAATTGTAAATGTGAACTTTTAATATGGTTTTATTACTTTTATACAAATATAAATTTGCCTGTGTCACAAGTGATAATTAAAAAAGGTCTTAAAAAGAACTAAAAGTGAAATAATAGAAACTTGGAATTGCAAAGCCATGTAAAATCAAAGTATGTATACATACACTTCAAAACAAAATGGTGAAAGGTGGATATTTGCCCCTCAGAGCAAAGTAGTAATAAGTATTAAAAGTGACCGAGATAAGGAAATGCAGAGTTCTGAATTCATTGCTGATAGTGCAAAAGAGAGAAACTAGTGAATTTATTCTCTGAACAACAAACACCTGTAAATGAAAGAAGAAAATTGAATATAAATTTTGTCCTGAGATTCTGGAGGATTTGTCTGGAGGCCATATGTTGATTGTAAAGTATGGAGACTCCACCAAGGTTGCCAATGGGCCTGTAACATGTAAAAGTAGAAAACACCGGTACAGAGAGACAACGCTGTTTACATTTAAGTCAAGTGTTAGGAACTATCCAGACATACTGTAGATGTTTTCCAAATGCAGGAGTGCCTCAAGATCAGGCTATTTATAGTTTAGACTTCCAGCATAAAGAAGTGAGACCTTCAGGCAAATCAATTTTGGGACTATGCCATACGTTAAAAAAACCCTTTTCATAAGAGTACCACTAAACAAGGTAATCAAACACACAGCAGCTGCATCAAAGCCCATATGCAACACTAACATTAACCCTTTACATAGCCCTTATTCTAACACTAACGTGTAAACCCTCCTACTAATGCTCCTACCCCTTAATGAAGAACCATTCTGCCATTCAAAAGTTTTGACATTAAAATCCAAGAGTCACACTTTACCTTGCCCACACTCATTTGATCTTCCTTCTTTCAGTACCTCCAGCATTTAGTGGTGAGAGCTCTAAACAACTTTCCCCAAGTATTTCATTCTGTCAAGCAACTGAAGACTTGACAGAGTAAATGGCACCCATCTCTATTTATCTGTGTATCTATCTATATATATTTCTATCGGTCTAGATGGGAGAGGTGAATATAGTCCTTACAATGTTTGGTCATAATCTGTTTAGTTGACACAATACAGATGGCTAAGTAGAACACAGATGTGTGAGACTGCACACTTCTTGGGGTTGGGGAATATTCACTTTTCCCTATATTATAAAATCTTGGAGTTAGTATATATAATGTACAGAGGGTGTGCAAGGTGTCCACCACTCATGCAAAATATTTTATTGTTTAAGTTTAAAGTTTTGCATGAGCCAAGGTTATCGCTTGGTGCATAGGTAGTAGTATGTCAACATTCATATTGCTGATATTTGGTGGTCGACGTTTTGACTGTCAAGGCCATTGACATTTAAGTGTTTTGATGATAATCAGTACTTCCATATCTATATCTATCTACAATTATATATATCTATATCTATATCTATATATAAATCTATATCTATATATATGTATAGATACATACACACACGCATTCTCTCTCGTGCACACACACACACACACACACACACACACACACACACACACACACACACACACACACACACACACACACACAGATACATATATATCCATAGATAGATATTATCCCCTAGTGACTACTGCGGGATGTGTGTGGCTACATTATTGGAGCAGTGCTGGGGAAAAGGATCCTATAGCTGTCCAGAGTAGAGGACTCAATCCCATTCCTATAAAGAGAAGGGCCAGAAAAAGAAAGGCAGATTGATGGTGGTCTCTCTGGCAGACAGATAAGGAGCACTGTGAAGGGACACATAAGCTAGGGCTATTATACAGTGCAACAGAGTTTTAGAAAACTTGGCCTCTCTAGAGGGGAGGAGGAGGAAAGTATTGGAAAGACACACACGCACATGCATGCGCACATGCACACACACTGGACATGTAAGGAATTTACAACCGGAAGAAGCAATCATTATATCAAGTGACTTACTCAAAATCAAACAGTAAACAAACAGAGGTGGAAGGAATCAAATCCTTTAACCTTGCTAATGAGTTAACATGGGTAATACAGAACACTAAAACAACAGTAGCAGTAGTAGGTTCAGGCACAACAGCAAGTATAAAACGAACAGTATATCCAAGTGTATAAAACAGCAATCCATCCAACAGTAAACCAAGCGCTTTTGTCTCTGGTCATTCAGAGACTTTTTGAAGGATGCTAGAAACCATTGCAGAGCTATATTTAAACTAAATGATCCACCTCTAATTTACATTAAACCAACACAACTCCATAAAAAATGTGCTCACCCCTCATGCATATTCATAAAATCATTCCATATTTAAAAGCTCACAGAAAAAGTTATAAATAGGACAGTTTCTAGCATTCTTGAAAAAGTCTCTGAATGACCAGAGATGAAAGCGCTTGGTTTACTGTTGGATGGATTGCTTGTTTTATACTAATAAAGTGCTTCATGAACTTAGAGTTTGCTAGTGTGCCTGAACCTACTACTGCTGCTGTTGTTTTAGTGTTCCGGGTTTGTGCTGCTTACTACTGTTTGACAGTATGGGCAACCCTGGAGTGAGAATATTAAATAAGGGGTGGTGTGGGGGGCACAACCCCCCCCCACATAATTTTAATGTATTCACTATTATAAGAAGGTATATCCATTAGAAATGCATTTCTTTAGTAAAAACTATTAACTATCTTTAGTAAAAACTATTGGCATAATGTGGGAGGCTATGCCCCCCACACCCCCCTTATTTAATATTCTCATTCCAGGGTTGCACTGCAGTGGGACAGGGGCTATATTCCATTTTCAATCAAGTGAGCTTTCAGTCAAGTGAGCTTTCAGTGAAGTGAAATGCCTGGAATCATTTTCGACTAAGTGTAATTCGACCAAATGTATGGAATATATATATATATATATATATATATATATATATATATATATATATATATATTTATATATAATTTATTTTATTATAAAATAAATAAATAAATAAATATATATATATATATGGGTCTACCTGAATTAACCGATTGCACAAAAGACCAACACCGACAAACCCGACACGAAAACACCGACAAACCATAACAACGAAAAGTGAGAATCCCGACACTGAAATCACCGACAATGTAATGATCGACACATACCCGTAGATTCCACTGTACACACCAGTGATAGTAACACTCCTGTTACTTTACATTAGTCTAATTAAACACAAAGTCAAATGAATGATAGTAACACTCCTGTTATGTTATATTAGTGTAATCACACACAAAATCAAATGAAACTCAGCAAAACTACATTCTACACACAAAACAGTTCATAGTTTTAAAAGCCTCGCAATGGCTGTCACAAACTCCACAGCTGTGTATTGTTCTCTACCTTCTAATACATTCTTAAACTTCACATGTCTGGTAATTAGTTTCCTCTTCTTCGGAGACTGTACATGGCCTGTGGACATACGAATCCTAAGTTCGTCTACCCGGTCTTGCTCCCTCACTAAAGTTAGTAGCAAAAACCGCAGGCCTGTCCCTCTGTCTCCTAGGAGACACTTAAGTCTCCTATGCCACACCCCCACTGTATTTTGGGTCCATGGCAGATTCAGTTCGTTAAGTTCACTTGCATTCTACATAGTAATGGGAAACATTGGCAGGAATCTCATAGTGGTAGATGTCCTGGTTTGAAATTGTCTCCTCCTGCCATTAATATACCACTCAGAAAAGTACTTTATCAAGTCCTTACCCTCTGTGGGAAAAGAAGCTCGTAATGTATTAAAGGTCACCTGCACTTCATCTTCCTTTAGAAATTCCAGAGCGATTAGCGATTTAACAGCTAGTTGGAAGTCCTGTGCATTATTATAGAATGATGCTAGCCCTAATGCTTGCACCTTTCGCCAGACGTTCTGGCTAAAGTGGAACAAGCAGCCCTTGGAACGGGCATTAGGGATATTCAATCTGATACTCTTTATTGCCACTACTTCAAAGTCACACAGAACATACTTCACTTGCACAGACAATCCATTAACTGAAAAGAGATATAGTAAATTGTGCCACAAGTACTTGTACGCTTTCAATGATTTCTTTGACATGAGGGCATAAATTAGTGGTACAGCCTTGCTATGTGTACTTGTTTTTATTAATGCATGAATACTGTATAATTTTCGGATGGTTACACCCTTTGCAAAGAATGTACCATCCATTAGCCAAATCGTAGCTCGGCTCAAATCATGCAAGTTATCTACCGTAGTAAACACCACAACGGTGGTGTCAATAGCAGGATCTGACATTGTTTTATGAATAAACGTACCTGACTTTAAGCGAAAAGCTGTAAAGTCTATCGTTGTTAGGTTCAAGTCATCTTTACTTTGTAAACCACATTTGAGTCATCTGATACGATTCACTTGCTGTAATAAGGCATGTCTATGGGGAACAGAGTGAATTGTACCAAGGGATGTTGAAGCCAGTGCGTCCCCCACTATTAAACATGGTATGTCCCTGCTTAAGTAAGCTCTACTCTTTAGATCGCTACACATCACGTATCTCTGCAGCTCACCAGGATCTGCAGCGTGGTTGTGTGCTACAGACTTTACAAGTATTTCACCATCTGGAGACATTGTGGTAACAGCCTTGCCTCTACAAACGTCAGGTGTTTTATACTTGCATGCCCAGTACCTTTTGTTGTGGTGTTTTCTTTCAAGGTGGTAGAGGTACGAATCTATCACTAACATGTTGTTTCCCTTTTGAGATTTTACTGTTTTGTATAACTGTCCTAGCTCTCCTACAGTTTCCTCATTAGCCATATTGTCTTCGATGCATAGCACAGTAATGCAAGCGTGGGGAGTCCTTATTAACAATCTGATGCGTTACTACTGGTGGTTTGTTTAAGTACCCATTTACACCTGTTCTTCTGTTAATTGTTGTGATCTACTCATACTGTTGTGGTGCTACTTTCAGTCCTAATCATTTAGGCAGTTGCGGGGCTTTGTATTTCATGGTCGGGATTGTGCTCTGTCGATTATTTTAATATTTGTTTTTTTTCACTTTCGTTCATTTGGTGTCGGGTATGTCGTTTTCGGTCTTTTGCAGTTTTGGTTAATTCAGGTAGACCCATATATATATATATATATATATATATATATATATATATATATATATATATATATAAGTTTATGTGGTTATATTAAGTCAAACTGTTCCTTCCAATAATTAATATAACCTTGTTATATGAAGGTGTTAACTTTAAACTCATTATAAGTTTATACATAGTAGTGGTGCTGCAGTTGTGAGCATACCTTGATTATATATTTACAAAATACCTAGATAAAAGCGTAACTGACAGCCTAAAGTTATGTATTATCCAGGGACCACTGGCTTATAGTAACTTATGTTTTGTCTATAAACTGTTAAACTATCTCTTGTATTGTGCACTTCCTACAGTACACACAGATAATGTGGCAGAGTTAAGGGAGACTGGCAGATGTCTAATACAGAAAGAAAATACAAATTCATTTCTAAACAATGTTCACACAGTCCATGAGTTTATCAGTAATCTGAAAATCTGTTCATATAATGGTATATAAACTTATGTACATCCCCAGTGGTCAATTTATCTGATATGTGCTTTATGTAACTCACCATGGTAGGGAGGAAAGAGTCTATCTCATCTCCTAATTGATACAAAGACAGAGAAAATAATCCTGTACAGTAACTGAGACCTGGTTCAAGGCTACAGAGAGCACCCCTGCAATACCAGGCTACAACTCTTACCACACTTTTCGCCACCAAACCAAGACCGAAACACTAAAGGTGGAGGAGTGTCCATATTCACCAAGGATATTCACAATACCAGGCTAGTTGCCCAACACAATGTGTCTGAAATTCTCCAGGTGCAACTAACACTAGGTAAGACTGCAATCCAAATTGTAGCTTGCTACAAATCTCCCACCATGTCCCAAGATTCTCACTACACCTTTCTAAACATACTGGAAAATATTAAGATACAACCAAACACCCTAATACTGGGTGATTTCAACTACCCTGCCATTAACTGGGAAAACTACTCATGTACCAACACCTTTGCCCAACGATTCTTGGAATTCATAAATTCCAATGCCCTGGATCAAGTTATCCTTAATCCCATTAGGGGCTTCAATATTCTAGACCTGGTCTTTGCCAACATGGGAAGACAGTTCTCCACACCTATGGTCACCCCCTTGTTGGTCAGGTCTGACCATAAGCTAATCACCCTTGACATCCACATCCCACCCCCACTCCCCAGTAAGGAAACCTCCGTAAAAAAATTCTCCAAAGCCAACTTCATGCTACTCAAGTCAGAAGTGACAAAGTTCATGACACCCATGCAGACAGGAACTAAAAGTTCAACTGTTGAATCTTACATTAAGGCACTGTACGAGCACATCCACTTGTGCATGAATTGTGCCACCCCCAATAGAACCAAGATGCTCTCCTCCACAAAAAGGAAGCCAAATTGGTGGTCCCTTGCCATAAATAAACTTTACAACAAAAGGAAGAAACTGTTGCAGAAAAGAGGAAAATCCCAGGATGCAAAAAACTCCCTTACCAGCCTCAGTAAGAAGCTGAGATCCCTCATAAAATCCTCCAAAGCTAGTTACAAAAATAAAATTGCCAAAGATTCCAAAGACAATAACAAGGCATTCTATAGCTATGTTGAGAATCTAAATGGCAATGCTCAGATCTGCTCTGAGCTACAACAGAATGGAATTAGATATACTGATCCCAAGGATATTGCCAATATCCTGGCAGATTGATTCAGTGAAAACTTCACCCCCTAAAGGGCTCATCTCAATACCTAAATATTGCCAAATTATGGTAATAACGGCCACACAGGTAAAAAATGCACTCTCCAAAGTTAAGAATACAGCATCCATGGGACCAGACGACATCCCAGGCTGTGTACTACATGAACTTCAAAATGAACTGGCACTTCACCTAAGTGTCATGTTTAATCATAGCCTCATCTCAGGCTTCATGCCCACTGAGTGGCACACAGCTACAGTTATTCCACTCCACAAGGAGTGATCCACCTTCGATCCCAGGAACTACCACCCCATTAGTTTGACGAACCTTATCTGCAAGGCCATGGAACATATTATCATGGAACTTGTAAACAAAGACATTGGCAAACTTCAAACACTGGACCCCATGCAGTTTGGGTTTGTGAAGGGACGATCCTGTCTCCTGAACCTGATTGACTTCTTCAAATCAGTCTCCAGAGCTGTGGACAAGGGTAAGGGGGTCCACACATCCTATATGGACCTCGCCAAGGCCTTCAACACCATCCCCTTCTCTGGAATCATAGATAAACTTACTAAGCTGGGCATTAATCCCTACATCATTCAATGGGTTGCCAACTGGCTTACTGACAGAAGCCACGATGTAAAAGTAGCCGAATCCAAATCCACCTCCAGACAAGTGACAAGTAGAGTATTTCAGGGTTCAGTCCTAGGACCGCTCTTGTTTGGCATCTTCTTCTCTGAAGTACAGGCCAACACTAAGGGACTCTGACTAACAAAGTTCGCAGATGACTGCAAACTGGGAACCATTATTGAATCCCCAAATGATGTGGATACTCTACAAAAGGGCCTTACAGAAACAGATGCTTGGTGCCAGAGCCATGGGCTCAAGATCAATGCCAAGAAATGTATAGTTATCCCCTTTGGGAAAAAACATGTATCCATGAATTACCACATAAGTGGGAGTACACTAAACACTGAAAGTGTGATAAGAGACATAGGGACACAGGTGGACAGTGGTCTCACCTTCGATAACCAGATCACCACAACAGTCAGGAAATTCTTCTATGTAGCACACATCATCACTAAGGGCTTTTCATCCAGAAAAAAAGGAGGTCATTGTCCCACTGTACTCATCCCTCATTAGACCCATTATAGAATACAACACCCCGTTTGGTAT
Organism: Protopterus annectens; assembly: GCF_019279795.1. NCBI lineage: Eukaryota > Metazoa > Chordata > Ceratodontiformes > Protopteridae > Protopterus > Protopterus annectens. The sequence goes on from NC_056748.1 coordinate 250,604,221, forward strand.
GTAACTTTCAAGACATCTGCATCAACTGGAAAGGCCACAGAAATACCTCACTAAAAGAATCACAGGCCTAAAGCAGATGCCCTATGCTGACCATCTAAAAAAAACTCCACCTATACTCTGTCGCATATCATCTACTCAGAAACGATCTCTGCTTAACATACAAGGCCACAGCAAACCCAGAGCTGATGGACATGCTGCACTTAAAGAAATCCCAATCCCTCAGAGACACATGCTCCAGGGCTCTAAACCTTGTCATCACAAGGAACATAACATGCTGGAGGGACAGGTTCCTGACCCAGAGACTCCCCAGACTCTGGGATAGAGTGCCCATATATGTCAAGAAGAGCGCCTCTTTGGCCCTCTTCAAAAGGAACCTTGATGATTGGATGGGAGATAGGAAAGTCACCCTGGGGATCATGTCAGTCATCCTGCTAGACAGGGGTCCAGGGAAGTAAATACTGTGGAAAGAAACAGCCAGGGAATTGTTATGGCTAGGCTTGTATAGGCCCTAGGGCCAATATCTTAGTACCAACCTATGAACCTATGAACCTAGATATGACACCAGTCTGTTATAGGACTCATGCCTATGAGTACTGATATATGACATGCACACCAACAAACAATTTAGACAAGTGCCATGGGAAAATCTACCAGACACAGGGAGGAAAGATATTTAGACTCTGTACTGAATGCACTTCTGGTGAGGCTGTGGTGGTACAGCAGTAGCATTGTTGCCTCACAGCAAGAGGTTCTCCTGTTTGATTCATGGCTGGAGGGCTTTCTGTGTGGAGTCTGCATGTCCTCCCCACCATTGAGTGGCCTCTGAAAATGGGCGTGCCTTCGCTGAAGGTTGGGCATCGGGCTGGCAACTTGGCACCATAAAAAAATCTACTGCCAATCATTAGCGGACCGGAGTTCCACTGTGGTGACCCCTAACCGGGAAAAGCCAAAAAGACTAACAATACTAAATGCACTTCTGGTGGTACTCGAACTAGAGAACCAAGGCAGCAATGCAATCAGCTTCACTATGCTGCTCAGTCTAACAAACATTTGATATATACACTGCTTGTTATTATGTTATTACAGGCACTTTGATACGGTAACAATAAAACATAAACTTAAACATTGCTGAGGCTTCAGAGAAACTGAATGACTGAACAATGAAACATTCTGAAATGTAAATGTTGCTGAAAGTGTAAAGGAATAAACAGACTGGGAAATAAAACACTAGTATCACCAGGTACAAAAGCATATCCTTTGATCTGCTTCAGTCTGTAAAACTTGTATGAAAAGAATACAAATCGGATAATCTCATGGCGCACACAGTTTTTGAAATATTGGGTCAATTGACTGGAGAATGTGATTATAGTCTGCTTGTCACTAACAGAAGACACATCAAAAGAGAGTGGTTCAAAAACAAGGTCATATTTTGTGTCATGTGTCAAGCTTAAAGGATTGCTGTCACTCAAATACGTAGGACATTTGCAATTGTGACAATGAGTCTTTTGACCTTTCCAACCTTATAAAGTTGCAGATCTTGAAAAAGTGAGTATTTTGTTCAAGCTGACTTGTTTCAGTAACACAGACTGTTCCAGTTCAGTGCTCTGAACCCTAGCCTGCCTCTTGTCATTCGCATAGAGCTCCATATTGTCTCACAGATTACAGCTTCTCTATATGACTAGTTCACCTGGGTTGGATCTTGAAAGGAAAATCAAACTTAACTTGTTATTAAACCTGTTAATTAAACACAAGAATTTGAGAAAACTGCAGTTGTAGGATGAATGATAGTTATTTATCCCCAGAGCATGTTATCTTGTTGTTTCTAGGAAATGTCTTTGATGTTTGCTGTTGTAACTGCTTTGCCTATGCTGATTATGATCATTTTAACAATGTCATTAGCCTATGGCAATGCTGGTGTTTATGCTGAGTGATGAAGGTTGAGATTACTGCAGAAATGCATGAATTGGAATCTATTAAAAGGTGATCACTGTCTCATCTGTTGGCATGTTATCTTGTTGTTTACAGGAAATACCTTTGATGTCTGCTGTTGTAACGGCTTTGCCATGCAGATTATGGTCCTTTCAACAATGTCATTTGCCTATGGCCATACTGGTGTTTTTGTTGATGAAGGTTGACATCACTGTAGAACTACATGAATTGAAAACTATTAAAAGGTGGCCACTGTTTCACCTGGTGGACTAAGGGATGCCAGTGGTTTACAGATCTTAATGGTTATAGGGTCATTAGGTTTGGCTGAGGAAGACAGTGTTTATTCTTCTGTGTGGTATTTACAGAATTCATTATACATCACTAGAAGATAGCTTTGTTGACTTGTCTGTTGAAATCAGTGCTAATATCTGGTCAAACAGCCTCAGGTAATTCTGATGTCAGAACTGCTATATTAGTGTTTCAGACTGTTTATTTGACATGCTAAAAAGTCATTTGCACACTTTCTGCCACGCTTTTGATGTTTGAGACACAAATGTTTTCAGCACTAATTACTTCACATCTTATGTTATCAAACTTCAGTTTCTAGAGCATTATTTGTCATTGGATGTCATTGTTTTGTTTCATTGACACAGGTCTATTGACGTTTATGTGTTTTTTTATTTAGCGCAGTGAGTAAGATATATTTATTCAAGTGTTTTGCACACTCTGATGCTTGCAAACTTCACAGAATGAAAATACAATTAAAATATTGCCTTCATCCAAGTCTGTGCAGCCTCAAAGTTGGTATACATAAGCCAAGGTTGAATGGGGGTTTGCCTGCCAACAAAAATGCTTGTAAGGAGCATTTTTACTATTTTTTGTTTGCATTGGATTACTTTTGAAGTACAAGATATGTTAGCTGTAGGGTTAACAGTGGTCAGAGGAATCATCTGCAGTGGGACTCCATCTGAAACAGATACAAATATGGTGAGGCACTGGCAAAGAGATGGTGTGGGGTCCACAACTATGAGCCAGAATAAGACAAGCACAGAAGAAAACTGATGCATGCAATAATGCAAATGTTCTTTGTAGTAAGTGTCATGTATCAGATATTACCATACCCCACACAGGACAGAGGGATGAGCAGAGCACAGCCAGTATCAGTTGCACAGGTGGGATGGAACACAGTAACAAGGGGACATAGTTGGAAGAGTTGAAGGTGGTGGAACTGGTAGGAATGTACATGGCTAGGAGGTTGGCTGGAGTCAGAGCCACATCCTTCTAATGGGGTGGAGTTTTTATAGATCGAGTACTGGCTGGATGTACCATATGGACACACAGTGTCAGTAATGGCGTCACCTCATTAAAGGGATGGAGTACCATATTAGAATCATGGTTAAGAGCCCTGCCATGGTACACACTGTGGCATTTCAATAGGATGTTTGCATCTAAGTGTAGGTGTCACTTACTGTAAGGCAACAAGGGGAGCCTGGTGGTGTTGAATTGTGGTTCCTTTACTGGTTTACTTGGTGGGGTATCAGTTATGTCCACGAGAGTGTCCATGCCCAGGAATAATGAAGTCATGTATAGTTTGTACAATGCAGCCATCTCCATAATGGAGTGTATCATCTGCATAAGCCTGTTTTGTTATCATGCAATGCACATCCATCCACTGCAATTACCATTCTAGCCCACTCCACTTCCACATGGATGCATCAGTGCCTGGCAACCAGGCTGCCAATGTCCTCAACAGATATGTCTGCTTCTTGTCTCTACATGCTGTGTCACTCTGCATGCATTGCAGATTGCTTCATTGTCCTTGTAGTGGCTGCAGGTCTTCATGCAGGACACTGAACATCTCTAACACAGTGTGAGGTGCGGCTGCCTGTGTCTGAATCACTGACCGGCACATCCAGTTATTGATGCTAAGAGTGAGACCCAGGTGAGGGAAACTGCTGAAGTTGTGGCAATAAAAGCTACCTACAAGCCTTTCTCATATGCTGGCTGAGTCCATGAATATTGGAGGCAGTGAAGCCCTCTGATGCAGAATGTGATCTGGAGCTGACAGGGATATGAAGAACTCCATTGTACAAAGATAATGACAATGATTCATCTTGGCTCTCCACCATTACCTCAGCTGTAGGTGATGTGAGTGTGGACTCCACTGTTAAACTGCTCATAGTGTCAGTGTATCACTGGACTGTACCATGTGCACGGTGCCATCATCATCAGCTACCTGCTATTCTGGATCCCTTGCAGTGTAACATATGAATGCATACAGATAAGATACCTGTGTCAATGCTGAATCATATTTATTCATATTCATAACCTCTCACCATGTGACACACACAGACTGCAACATCAGTCATATATATATACACATATATATATATATATATATATATATATATATATATATATATATAGGCAAATATGAACCTTGTAGTGAAGGTCATCACCGCTATTCAAGGTCACACAGGAGGCAATTGGGGACTTGAGGAAATCAAACTCTGTTCCACAGGAACTACAGCAGACAACCTTGATCTGTATGTCATTCATAGCTGCAAGTCACTGTCCTACAAGAACTGCACATTATTCTGCTCACGTGGAGCATTCCTTGCAGACACACAGATAGTCCTATTCCCACATCCAAACCACCTCCATGCAGTGTGGGGGGGTCTCTCATTTTCTCCATGGAGGGACACCACAAATCTTTTCATTCTGAGAGATCCTTCAGTACTGAAGGTCCATTCCCAGTGGTAAACTTGTCTCTGGCAATTTATTTTCCTTATTTATTTGTATCATTTATCTTTGTTTAATAGAACGGTTTGGCTGGGCAAAGCCCATTTGCAGAGGAGACTCAAGGAAAAAAGCTCTTGCAGATACATTTAACATATTCATGACAAAACCATTTTTTTACAAAGCTACAGTACATAGAAATATCTTAAGACATCTAAGACTTCTAGATACAAACAAGTTATTATTCTGAAGTGACATTACTTAAAGATGAAGCAGGTATTTATTTTGTTGTGACATCATACATGACATTTCGTTCTAAGCTAATTTGCAATATATGTGACAAGCAGACAATACATATGGCTTACAAGACATGGGTAAAAAGGGTTACAGTATATATGCTAAGAATAAATAAATTGAGGTAAGTAGTGTGAAACATTAGTCAGTAAAAAAATAGGGGTTAAAGCTAGATGAGGGGGAGAGACATTGCTTGGCTGATGAGTCTAGGATATTGGGGGTAAGAATACTAGGGTACTTACTGACATAGAACCTGGTAATAAGAGAGTGGTGGAAGAAATTGAAATGTAAAGTGGGGATTAAGGTAAGGAGTGGTAGAAAGGTTTGTTGTGTAGAAGGGGAAAGAGGTTATAATGGGATGGGGTATGAGCTGGCAAAGGAAATGGAGTTACCCAGGTGAGGAGCATGTGCACTGCCACGTGGTTTAGGTGCTGTTTTGCTAAGGGTTGAAGGCAGAAAGTTTCATGGCCTGTTGAATGTAAGAATAGGTGAGGTACACAGTAGAGATGGAAGGAGATTTGTAAATGCTACTGTTTGTCTTGCATCATCTGAGCTGAGTTTCTGTTGATTTTCATTTTTTTTGGGTAACAACTTGAAATATTAGGCTCCAGTAGAGTCTTGAAACACAGAGACTGAATGATCAAAAGCCGGGTTACATATATCAAGTCCAAGATGGTTATTTCCAGGAATATTCCCTTTTATTCAAGGTATGGCAATCTTGGAGTTGGTATATATAAGTTCAGGGGGGTGTGGAGGGATTGTCTCCACATCAGGGAATGAAGGGAAGCTTTCTCCCTGTACAAAAGAAGGTTAAAGGAAAAGGCCGGGTGTTCAAGATTCCCGCTTCTCCTGTAGTTTTGGTCTTTTTTTTTCTTCTGCTTGTCAGCACTTGCCATTACGAGTCCTGACATTTCAATAGGGAGCTTTTTTTTAATGGCTCGTGATATGTGTTGGTATAATTTGAGGTTATTGTCAGTTAAGATACCCTGAAATTTTGTTTGGGTTGCAGTTTCATTTTTTTAATATGCTGGATGAGGTGATTTAAAAAATGTGTTTTATTTTGGCATTGTTAGGAGAGAACAGCTTAAGTTTTTTTCTATTTTTTTTTTTTTAAGATTTAAAAGTAGATTTAAATCATTTTTCAAAGTTTCAACCTCAGAGGCTCTTTACTTCAGAAAACAAATACGTTTATAGGTGTTTCCAAACCATTAGTAAGAAAATGCAAAATCAAACAGGTTATCTATCAGTTACCTGGGTAAAGATCAAGGAGATGGGGAAGACGTAACTGGTTTAGAAAATGTAGTTTAATGGCCGCATAAATTGACAATGTCCAATTAAAGTTAGTAGTCTTTAGAGTATAAATGCTAATTTTAGGAGGGCTCTCATGGCCACTATATAGCACAGAACGGAAAATATGTGACCACTTTATGTTAATATGCAAATGCTAAACATGCTGCTATTGCACTATAATACATAATCCCAGTGTGCTGCTTCACACAAGTACAGGTTTTGCACAGGGTTAGAAATCTGTAGGGTGATATCCAACAGAACACCTACTGTCTGAATGACACATGACACAATCTGATGTCCATGGGCTATTACAAACTAACAAATAATCCTAGAAGGCAGCTGTTTACAAATATAGTTTTGAATAGGGCCATTTCTCAAAGGAGTGATGTGAATCTGAGCTACTGCTGTTTGTGTGACAGAAGACACACTTTGATGTCCATGGGCTATACCCTGTGGGGGATGGTGGTGACTGAGTTTGTCCTGGCATGTGGCAACATATCAGTGATCCTATGATACACCTGTAGAACTGTTCTTTTCTGGCTTCTGAAAATGTTAGGTCAAGATAGCCTCCATTTTATTGTAAGCATTCTCTTGTTGGACTGGCACTATACAGTAGGAATAGTACCTGTGGCTGTAACTACATTGTATTTTCAGGAATATGCTGTACTTATTAATGCTTCATTTATGCTTTCCAGCACCTCCAGAGATGAAAGAAGATCAAATTGCATGCTAGTGGAGGTAGGCCAGGCTCTCCAGGTGGCAGAGTAATTGTAGTGTATTGCCAGCAGTAATGTAATATTTTAAGTATTTGTAATATGCATAATTAATCTTGTCACATCTATATATCTTATTTTTGTCTTTTTTGCTTTGTTGTTTTGTTTCTCTTCATTTAGTTTCATTTTCTGCAGCATCAATCATGCTGCAAACAGAGGTGAAGAAGCAGATCCTGAGCTCTGCATCTGTCACCACACTTACCACTGGGTCCCCAATACTTTTCAAGCCTGCTTCTCTGCAGGAAGATAAATAGAATCTCACTGTTTGCCTCTATTTCCACCTATCAGTCATAGCTGCAAAGGCCGGTCATCAGAAAGTAATGTGTACGGGCCATCCTGGATCACCCAGTGGGACATGTTGTGGGTGGTGAGGTTGATAAGCAGCCAGATACCTTCATTAGCATCCTGGAGTGATTCCTCATGTGGCTGATACAGTCTCTCTGTCAAATGGATCTGATGTCAGTCCACCAGAAGTGGGGCCACACATGATGTCAGCCATTAAGGTGATTCACTTTTTGTTGAGTTTTCCTCTTTGATGGTACAGATAGCTTTTCTCTCTTCACCCCTCTCCCATTACTGTGTTCCCATTAGTTTTGTCACTGCAATCCCCTGTTTGCAGTCCAGTCCTCCTCATCACCAGCTGTCCACCTTTTGTTAGTTCACACCTCTCCAGTTTTCCCCTGTTGTGGGTCACTACTTGCCCCTGTCAGTATTTGCCTGCATTCTGTTTGTTATGCCGCCCCTTCTTTTTTTCCTATATCTTCCTTCCTACTCGCACCTTTCCTCTGCTTCCTTTTCTCTTGACCCTTCTTCAAAAATGGTAACCTGTACCCAAAAATCAGGATAGCCTTCGTTCAGCCACACTACTCTTCCCATCCTCTTCTTCTTCATTATGCTCCCCTACTTGTCCTTCCCCATTTCTGACTGCTCTATCTTACCATTCCATTTTCTTCCCATGTATATGATAAAATGAGTTGAAACTTTGCTGTGGCATCTTTTCTTGAGCTTTCCAATCTGCTCTTGTAGAAGCTATGGGGTGCTTTGATGTACATTTTGAAAGTTATAGTATCAGGAATGCCACCTGCATGTTGCTTTCCCTGGGTCACATACCTGTGCATGGATCGGTCAGTTCAGCAGTATGGTTACTGCCACTATCATGCCTGCAAGAGTCATTATGTAGAACTATCCCTAGTATGAATGCAATATGCTGCTAATCATGCATGTCTGATACCCACTGGGCTGAGTAACACTAACTTCATTGCACTGGCCCAATACCCAGTGGGATGAGTAACACCAAAATCATTGCACTGACCTAATACCCACCAGGCTGATTAACACTAACTTCATTGCAATGGCCTAATAGCCAGCGGGCTGAGTAACACTAACTTCATTGCACTGGCCTAATACCCATCAGGCTGAGTAACACTAACTTAATTGCACGGGCTTAATACCCACCATGCTGAGTAACACTAACTTCATTGCGCTGGGCTAATAACCAGCGGGCTGAGTAACACTAACTTCATTGCACTGACCTAATACCCACAAGGCTGAGTAACACTAACTTCATTGCACTGGCCTAATACCCACCAGGCTGAGTAACACTAACTTCATTGCACTGGCCTAATACCCACTTGGCTGAGTAACACTAACTTCATTGCACTGACCTAATACCTACCAGGCTGATTAACACTAACTTCATTGCACTGGCCTAATAGCCAGCAGGCTGAGTAACACTAACTTCATTGCACTGGCCTAATACCCATCAGGCTGAGTAACACTAACTTAATTGCACGGGCTTAATACCCACCATGCTGAGTAACACTAACTTCATTGCGCTGGGCTAATAACCAGCGGGCTGAGTAACACTAACTTCATTGCACTGACCTAATACCCACAAGGCTGAGTAACACTAACTTCATTGCACTGGCCTAATACCCACCAGGCTGAGTAACACTAACTTCATTGCACTGGCCTAATACCCACTTGGCTGAGTACCACTAACTTCATTGCACTGGCTTAATACCCACCAGGCTGAGTAACCCTAACTTCATTGCACTGGCCTAATACTCACAAGGCTGAGTAACACTAACTTCATTGCACTATTCACCATTATGCTGTTGTACAACAGTTTGTCTGAAAACCATCCAGTGTTATTGGAGTAGCTTTAATCTCACTGAATTACCCTTTTCACTACATATAGTCATCCTCCTTGTAAAACTTTACTAACTTATTCCAGTAGATTTAAATAGAATGTTATGCATACACAATACTCTGCATTATATTTGAAAATTAGCTTATTGTGTGACATGTATAGAGTTTTTAGTAGACATGGACATCTCAATGAGATTCTTTTTTCTATTAACCCTAAGATTTGAAATGCTCTTGTCATTGCCATAAAATCATTCTAAGTGAAATAAAATTTATCATTTAGAAATGTTCAATGGTCTTTCACAATGCTCCTTTCGTGTATAACAATGTTATCAATTCTAACATATTTGCTTTATTTGTTCTGGTATTTGAAAACACTGGGTTATGGAAAACAGTGTGATGGGCAGTGGCATTCAGCAAGGGGTGATTCAGAGAAACATAGTACAATTGTGCTACAGGGGAGATAACACAATATTCATGGTATGCAAATTTTCGTATAATGACATGCAAATGAGTGTCATCATAATAACAAGATCAATGCATGTGTAATGATGAAATCAAACATAGCAGAGGTAACTTCATTTGCCAACATTATTCTTCCAAATCCATTTTAAGTGAGGCATGCATTGAAAAATGTATTAGAAAAAGGGAGAGATGAAATAACATTTATTCCCACCACTGTGAAGGCAAAAGAGTCTTATGGTTGTTGGCTATGCACATTCTGTAGACATACTGCAAATACTACGATCCACCCACAGGCTACAGTTGTGGTATTATGGGCAGTTACATCTGACAAACTACAAATGTATATATTAAGCTTATTGTTTATTTATTTTTTATTTAGATTTGTTAACCAGGGTACATCAAATTTCAGGCACGGCTTGGGTATACAAAAGAGGCACACATACAGAGTAGAATACCGTACAAAACAAAAACAACATAAAAGTCTAGTTTTATTTGTACTGCACCTTAACTAACAGGACAAGTACCTGGTCTTTTCAATCAAATAGTTTTAAGTTGTCATGTTTGCTCAGCATTTTATGTAGGGAAAACAAGTAGGAAAGTTGTACAGGGTCAGTGTTATTTTGAAGGTATATAATGCTTTTTGTAGAATGATAAATTTTCAAGCAGTGAACCCACCTATTTTCCACAACAAAGTACGTACATCACACCATGGGCTGAGTTTGTCAATATGCAAGCAAAACATAAATGGCAAATAAAACAGGTTGCATGCAGTGAAATAAACAGGTAATTCCTTAAGCCATGGTAGCAACAGCAGTACCTGGTAAAGGTGCACAATAAGCACAATTTACACACAAATTCTTAAAGTAGCAAAAGCCTGTTTCTACTACTAAATAGGAATGTAACCATATCCAGAGAATGTTCAGAGTTATTCAAATATAGTCATTTATGACATCATCACTCACAGCCAAGGCTTCCTACAGTGAAACAATTAAAAGTCTGTCTATCAGGTTCTTTCTGGTGATATAACCTCCACGTTTTCTAAGACTTCCACTGGCAATACTGGACCTTTCATTGAACTCCTACCTGGGAATAAAAAAAAGCTGAGCAGTACTAAACACTAAGGTCAACATCAAAGGAAATACAAGTTCAGCAAACAGAAATAATAAAGTCCACAATATTTAATGAAATAATTTACTAACACACCTGCAATTGGTCTTAATGTGATCAGTACACTACAAATGTAAAAAAAAAAAGAAAGTGAATCCATTTCCCAGACATGAAATCAATGTGTCACCCTCAGGGCTTGAGTTCACTCTCATACTGGTTTAGATGTGTAAATGAACACCTTAGGTGAAATTAATTAATATGATCACTGCCAGCGTCTTATTCATAGAAGTCCTTAAGTCTTTACATCCCACTCAAGAAGGTGTTACTTGGCATTTGTGTAGCCTTAAATAAGCCAACTGAAAGAACTTGAAAGGTAGAATGAAAACATTTGAACTGGTGTAAAATACTTCAGAAACTGTCATTATATTCTGTTTTTATATATCTGTAAGGGAATGTCTGGTTTCGCTGCATGTGAAAGTCTATCCATAAAATGCAGTGCTAAGATGTAGCAGCACAACAAAGAAATGAATAAACACACACACACACACACACAAACAGATCTCACTTTAGCCATTCAGCATTAGTGGGCGAGTGAAATCAGTTACTGAACTAATCAAATCAACTAAGACCAGGAGAATAACCACAATACATCTGTAAGGTATTTACACTTCCTATAAGGCCCACTACAAATAAAGTTAGATTAGTCAGAACAAGAGCATGTTCACAATGGCAATCTGAAAGGCTACCTCTGGTGGAATAATGGGATTATATGACTTGCTTACCTAGTAATGTAAATAAATTCCTGAAGCAAAAATCGGAGTTTCTTCCCCTTTAAAGCACGGAAATAACTGAAGCAGTAAATTTGCCATAAAAAGAATGTTTGGGTCAGTAAATATTTCTTTAGTGATCCCCCCTCTGGAAAATAACAGTATCATTTTTCTGTCAATAACCTTAGTATTAGCTGTGTGTAATGGCATTGCTTCTGTGCATTTTGCAGCATAGTCCATTATTAATGGTATGTACTGATACCCACTGCTAGATTTAATAGTGGCTCCATGATGTCCTTAGCAATGTGTTCAAATGGTACTTACATCATAGGCATTGTGATCAAGACACTTTTATATCCAGGTTAGTATACAGTCTTTATGGTATTCTGTACAAAAAGTACATGTGTTTTATATTGTCTTTAAACCTGGCCAGTAAAATCTGGCTAATACTTTTGCCTTATTCTTGCCCATCTCCGAGTGACCTCCTGATATATGAGTGTGGGCTAGGTTCATTACTAGTGCGCTATACATTTTCAGCACTAGCAAGTGATGTAGAATTTTTGCCTTGTCTTTATGTACTCCATATAAGTAATCTTCTAACTCAAAACAGGGGTTACAAGCAATGGGCACATCCTGTTCAGTATCCAATCCTATAGTCTTGGTTATATTCTCCTCCCTGCCCTATTTAAAGTATTATCTTCCCATTTTACTTTTTAAAGTTTATGTGGCTTACTTGTGTATTCACTGACTTGGGATTACTTTCTTCACCAGATTGTTTTGAGGTGGGAGGTGTGGCTTTCTCTCCTCAAAACACCGGTATTGCAGCATCTTCTGTTTCTTCCTCTGCAAAGGGTAGTTTTAACCAAAACATTTCCATCTGCTATAATGCCTCCACTATCAATACAAGACTCACAAATGTAATTTTTTGCTTTATGTTGTTCTCCATCTGTGTTAGTGTGAGTGGACACTGCCATCTTGGTTTTGTCTCCTTCTCTTTGTTGCTGTTCCTCTGCTGTTCCTCTTTCAGTGTTTTTCTTCTTTCTTTACTTACAGGTAGACACATGTTGCTTAGATTCTGCCATTACTTGAATTTTCTGCTTTACTCTAAGAGTTTTAAGCTCGGAGCTCTGCATTTTGTTAGCTATGCCACTTTTAGTACCCTGTTTTGTGAATCTCACTTATGTATCCTGCTTCCTCGATTTTTGGGCTAACTTCCTTTAAGTTTCTTTGTAGAATTAGCTATCAGTTCACCGTTATTTCTGTTACTCTATCATTGGGAAAGGCTTCAAATAACAAATAATCCTCTTTTTTTGTCTAACTACAACCAAAGTTTGTCCCCTTTTTGCAGCTTGTACTCTGACGTCTTTCTATGATTTTGATTATAGACCTTGATATGAGTGTCATTATCTTGTTATCCTCATGGATTCCTACACTGAATTGGTTTATCAAGTGACTGTTCTAGCTCTTTCTTGTTACGCATGTCATAGTGCTACACTGTGTCTATGAATTCTTCCTTCCACATTTCCACATTATTTTAAAATGGGGATAATCTTTTCTTAATGCAACATCGTGAGTCAAATCAGGAGTTACAGTCATATGATGTCACAATTTTTCTATATCTTGTTTGAAGTTCTACATGTGTAAGGGGATATTTATTCTACCAACAAGAATGCATATTACCTCTGCATTTTGGTTGTTACTAATCTTATGTTTGCATATCAGAAGACCCTTGACAAGAGTAATCATACTTTCAATGGCGAGCAGGGCTTGAAGTTCTCTTCCCTTTTCAAGTATGCTGCACTTCATTTGTCTAGTAGTATATCAGTAACAGAATGTTGAATCAGTTATTTTAGCCATAGTCTTATAAAACTCCATAGGAGCAAATTTCATTTGAAATACACATTTTAGTTTTCGCAATTCTACTGCTAGCATTTACTTCATCTTTGCTGCAAAGAACTTAGCAATATAACTCACCTGCCACTTTTGAAACAGACACATTAATTCCTGCTTTTTGTTTCAAAAAGTCGGTAGATTTCTTGCTGCAATTCTAGACTAAGAAGCTGAAAATACATCTGCAAACATTGTGGCATTAACTAAACCTTGTCCTAAAGTTACTAGTTTATCAAAGTTCTTGTGATCTCTTTGCAATACATGTTTTGTTATCTTACTAGACAAAACTCTTTTACTCTGTCTATTATTAAAAGTACAAATATTTTCATTTACTGTTGCTGTCAGGTTCAAATGATAGTTTTAAAATATATTTTAAATCACGCATCTGTACTCCTTCCCAGCTGTCAGAGTTAAATGCACAATAATAACATTTTAGTGCTTGTAATTCAGAAATGATTACAACCCTATTCAAAAGTTACTTTTCAGGATAGTCATAATCAGTTTTCATTATATCTATATACATTTTCAGTGCCTCACAAGTAAGATGGGATGACAGAATTATTTATCTAGGAAGTATAAAAATAGCTAGGCAGGTGCAGCAGACAAACCAATAAACACAAAAAATGCACACTGTTCGGTTAGCAACATTCAACATATGATTTAATATAAATTAGTGCTTTCATCCTTATAAATAAAATACTTCATCAGAATCAATTTATAAGGATGAAAGAACTAATTTATACTTATGCACTGTTTTCTTGGCTAGAACAAAAGAAGAAGCCAATTGTACAGGGATGTGTTGCATGTGATAGCCATATACATGTTAGTCTGTTTGGGAGGAGGGGATAGTAAGCCAGCAATTTAAGTGGAGTGCAGCCATTAGATGTAATAGAAGAATAGAAACATATAAAAGGAATTGTGTTGTAAGAAGAGGCCAGAAAAAAAGCTTAGAACAAGAAACAACGAATAACCCAGAGTCAACAGTATTGAAGGAAAGGAAGAAAGAGAGACTAACCCATCAAAGCAAACATATGGAAAAGCATGACAAAGTGGGTAATATGAGAATGAATGCAACAAATTGTAGAGCATAACTGGAGGATGAATATACAGGGGATGGAAATGAAAGAGCCCTCCTAGAACACAGAAGGGAACAGTGATAAAGAAGAGCATTCCTATCCAAGACAAAGGTTGAGGTGCAGTAGAGAGCTTATAGAGGAAATGAGAAAGAAAAAGCCAGAGAGACAGAAGAGTCAGAATAGGGGTCTTTGGACTGCTGAGCCAAGACATATTTGATGTGGACACCAAATAAGAAGGAAAGGCATAAAAGTGACTAGGGAAATTAGTTAAGTAAAGAAATATGGAGAAAAGGAAGACAGTGTTGTCTGCAGATGGAAAAAAGTCCTAAACAAACAGAAGGAGACGGAAGTAGGAATAAGGGAATGGGATTGAATAAAAGCTGCTTGGAGATGATGGCTGGTGACACAGAAAAGGCAGATGAGAAGAAAAAAGGAGAGAAAAGAATAGAAACCATCAGAGGAAATGCAACATGATTGCAATAGAGGGGAGTGAGCAGAAACATATGTTGAATAATTAGATACCAAGCTGAAAAATGTAACTGAAAACCATGGAAGAGACAAAAATTTAAAAAAGCAGAAACAGAAAGATGGGAAGCTTAAGCTGGACTGAAGAGGAAACAGGGACTAGACAATTGATGTGGACAATTAAAGAACAAAGAAGAAAAACTTAGATAGTCGAGATCCAGTCAAAGAAAGGTCAGATTATAAAAATAGTGCTGGAAAGGGAACATGTTTAGAGAATACAGTCCAGGATTATACACCAGTTAGAATATGATAGAAAGAGGATTTAATGTCTGGAAGGGGAAATAGTAAATAAAGGTTAGTGGAAAATTATTGAATGGATGGGCAGGAAATGGGAAGGTAACAGTTGCCATAAGACATCTTAGAAGTGGGAAGGTGGGTTGACCAGATGGCTTCCCAGTAGATTTCTATAAGAGAGTGGGATTGAATGCAAGTTACAGGTAAATTAAAATGTTTAATGAGAACTAGGAAAGGGGGAGGGTAACAGGAACTAGTGCAGATGCCAGTATCAAAATGTTATATAAGCAGAAAGGCAGTTCTGAAAATGTTCTGAACTATTGACCAATATCACTATATGGAACGCTTTTCAAGAATTTTAACAGCAAATTAAAAAAAATGTTTTCCAGGAATCATAGGGGAAGGACAAGTAGTTTTTGTTTAATTAGATAGGTCCTAGGTAGATTATTAGCATACATTACTATACTATTTTGGCTGGACTGAAAGGAATGGCAAATGGAATGCAGGAATAAAACTGAGGGACATACAAATGATTTTTAACTTTATGTCATGGAAATTTATTCGTAGGAGAGCAGATAATGAGAAATTGTAGATGGACTCAGTGAGTGTCTAACTTGTACTGAGACACCTGGATGAAATAGCTTTTAAATGATGGATTGTCTGACAAAATAAAAATGGGGAGGGATGCCATACAGGAAATTGAATGCTTGGTGGAAAGAACTAAAAAGATATAGGGGAAACATGAAGGCAAGAGTAATACAAGTAATATCTTCTTGTTCACAGATGACAGTATGTAGTAGAAAAAAATCTCCTAGAGACTTTACAAATTTTCAGAGCATTCAAGACTAGAACATCTTCCAGGAAAAAAAGTCAGAAGTAATAAGACTAAGCGCAAGCAAGGAAGGATGAGTAGTGGAAATGAAAGAAACCTATAGAGGAGAGAAGTATTTGGCTGTGAAGCTTTTCCAAGATGTAGAATGGGTCAGGAAGAGAAAGTGTGGGGATTGTATGAGGATAGGCAAAACATTGAATAACAGTGGTTGGAAACTTTTCACACATTGGGAGAAATTATTAGCCTAGTAAGGTGCATGTTCTTAACACAGGCAATTTATATGGGGAGACATTTGAATAAACCCCTAAGGGAAATAGATAGAGGATATTGAGCAGGTATGTGAGAAGTTTATATGGATAGGGAAATAAGGATGAATAGAAAAGGATAACTTGAGAGTAGATAGAAAGTTTGGAGGATGGGGCACTGAATTTTAAAAGATATATGACTGCAATAAACCTTGCTTAAAGGTGAAAAGGGTGAAAATTGAAAGGGGGAGAATAAATTTGGTGGTAAGAGGGACATAAAAAAAAACATGCAACAGTATACCAAAAATCTGAAAAAGGGACAGATAGGGTAGTGAACAGTTTTCTCAGAATAAAACTTATAAAACCTATATGGTCGGAAAGATTATTAGGTGTATTATAGGATGTGAAGCTAGAAGAAACAGGGAATTAGTAGAGAAGGAGAAGAGAGGCATTAGTGAATGCTGGACTTGACAAGTGAATGCAAAATTCAGCAAGAATATGGGGTAGCAAAAGGAAACTGGTTATTTCACAGAGTGCTCATTGCAGACATTCATGAAGAAGATGCAAGCATGGTTGGAAGGGGAGGACATAACATGAAAAGTAAAGGGAAGTAGAAAGGGAGAATCTAAATGAAATGCAAAAGTATTTAGCAGTCAGAAAAAGACACAATGGTAGGATAGGGAGGATATGCAAGAGTCTGGGAGAAAAAAGAGCTCACATGTCAATGAAGAGATTGAAGAAAGCAAGGATAAAAGAATTCAAGAAGGGGGAGGAAGACTATCTCTGGAAAAGCATTAGGCACAATGAAATTCCTGAACAGAGTGTGTCCTCTTGGAGATATTTATGCCAGATTAGGACAGTGGTGGAACAGAAATCCACTAAGGGTGCAGAAAGAGGGCTGGGCCCAGACATCATGCTGCTAGAAGTACGATATGAATTCAAACAGCTATGGAAAATCATTAGGAGTATCTGGACTGAAATATTTCAGAGGGAAATTATAGATTAATGGTAGGTCTGTCTGTTTGGGGTAAGACCACAATTAGGTAATAGCAAAAAGAAGAAATGATGTAATTAGAGCTAATGGTGGGGGATGACATGAGTAAAATAACCAGAGCATGGAAAGAAGGGGATGTGATGAAATATGCAAAAGGAAGGTCAAAAGATTGGATGAATAAGACAAGACTAGGAAATAATAGAACATGCATGGAGTGATAGTATAAGAACTGAAAGAAGAATGAGGAGTACAACAAAAGAGGATACAGAGGACATAGAAAATGGGAAAAAGAAAATGGTGCTGATTATAAACTCATAGAGCAGATAAGGGCTAAGATGCAGATGAAGGAAACAAATGAAGAGCAATAAACTGAATATCAGTAGATTTGAAGAAGAGTCTGAAAAGTGAGAAGGAATATTGGGACAAAGGGGAAAGAAGACTTAGAAAGTTTGTAACAGAAGACATAAAGAGGGGTGATGAGGAAGATTGTCCTATTATTAAATGATCCAAAAGAAACTTTGTTATTAATGCAGTACATCTTATGCTTTGTACAGTTTATCAGTCCTGCTTATGGAAACTATGATGTAATAATGTGAGAATTTTGAAATATTAAGTGTAAAAAATGGGAGAAATGTGGAAAACAATAACAATTGTAAAGGTAAAAAATAATATTCATCTACTGATAACTTTTTATTAGCAAAAATCCACCAACAATACAGTAAGTTCAAACTCTGTGTCACGTCTTGAAACACTGCAAACAAAATTACATGTATTACACCGAGTAAAAGTCCAATTAGAAACTCCAGAAGCAAAACAAACACAAGAAAGTGCTTTCCTCTCTGAGGTTTTGCTCCCACACCACTAACTTTTAAAGACAGATAGATGGATAGATATAGATAAACTAACTCTATGGTTTCTCAATTCTAACTGAACAGAAATCATCAAGTACCCTCTTTTCCCATTTTCAGCATGGGGTTAGGGTGTTGTGTCAACTGTTGTCACCTCTTTCAAATCAGTGCCACTCTTCTACCGTCTTTTACAGTCATGTCTGCCTGTCACAGCTCTCCTCTGCTGCAATCTGTCCATCTCTTTGCTGGACATCCTTTTGTCCTCTTACCTTCTTCTTGCTTTACCGAATGTCGCAGATAGCCTGCACTAATTCTACCAATGTTTCCAAGACTTTAAGCTATTACAGAATTGCTCAAGTCATATTTCTTAGGATTTTGAAATATGCTTCCTCCAAGTCTAAGAATACCCAGCTGGATACTTTCCTCATCTCTAGCTTTTTCTCTGCTGTCTGTCTCACTGCAAACATCAGGTCAGTTATGCTGCATCCTGATCTAAAGTCAGACTGCTCAACTCCCATATTAGATTCTACTAGTCACCATATTCATTTATCAATAACTCTCTCCAGCACTTTCATATAGTGTGACAGGTGTCTGATACCTCTGTTCTGCCCACAGTTTTGAATACCCCCTTGTTCTTGTACACTAACACTAAAATGTTTATTCTCCAGTCATCCAAGATACACCTTTTTCTCCATAGTGCTATGAGTACCTTCAGGTGTCATTTTCTCTTAACTCACCTGACATCTGTATCAGATATGCTGTGTTCTCACATGAGCATTCTGCTATTCCCTGACTTTATTTTTCTTAGTGTTGTTCTTCGTCTAGGGTGGGATCTTCCTCCACTTTTATTGCATTCTGTCTATTGAGCAGTACAGCTTCTGTGGGGTTTTCTTCATTCAGAAGCTGATGAGGTACTCTATCTACATTTAATGTTCTCTGGACTGTCTGCTGTTGGAATCCCTTATGAATGGTATCTGATGACTATCTTCTTTAACTTTCTGTCTTTGGTTTGAAACCTGATAAACCTTCTTTGTGCTATGTTGAGCCACTTTCTAGAAGTTGGTAGGTGTCTCTCATGTCTTGTGCATTGCTATTGTAATTGATCTCTTAGCATCTTTGTTAGCAAACTGATATGCCCTGTTTGTTTTGTCCATCGTTTCACTCTCCCACTTCTTCCTGCACTCCTTCTTTCTTTCAATAACTTACTAGACTTCTGCATCACACCATTAGATTTCTTATATGCCCTGCTCATGGAATATTTGAATATTTTTGCCAGTGCACTGAATCTGGACTGCACACATATCAGCTGGATTAAAGTTGAATTCTTGTGTGCATACACTGAATATTGTGTTATCTCCCCTGAAGCCCTCTTTCTGTACCCTTAGTGTACCACCACTACCCTAATGTGGCATAAACATCTCCAAGATGACACACTGTATTCAGGAATTTCATAATTCCTAACACTTTTCCAAAGATAGCAGCCCCTTCCTGAATTCTTTTATTCTTGCTTTCTTCAATCTCTTCATTGACATGTGGGCTTTTTACTCCCAAACTCTTAGATATCCTCCCTATCCTACCATTCTGCATTTTTCTGACATCTAAATATTTTCTCATTTCATTTGGCTTTTCCCTTTGTACTTCCTTTTACTTTTCATCTTATGTCCTCCTCTTCAAACAACAATCTGCTTACCAGTCCACAGAACATCAAATGTTTCTATACATGCTATGACTATATATTTACTACAAACATGTACCTGAATAGAACTACTTTAAAGACTATATTCAATAAAAAGAAAGTCTTTATCTATCTATCTATCTATCTATCTATCTATCTATCTATCTATCTGTCTATCTCTATCTATCTATCTATCTCTGTACGTGACTATATGGTAATGCAAGTTAATCTCAAAATCTACTACTATTGTACCTAACCATCTTAAAAACAATACAAAATTCCAAAGTGTATAGGACCAATCTCAGAAAGAATGGTAACCAAAGAAAAAAATAGCAACAATTTTTGTAGGGCAACAATCCATGCTGCATATCCAAACCCCTCTAACTTAATTAAACTAAGTCCAGATTCACACTAACTTGAACAATGGTGATATCTCCCTATAAATACAAATCCCTGCTAGTGCACATCACACACTTGCACCTGCAACAATTTCACTGGAAACAGACAGCAAAAGCACCAAAAGGACCATGGAACAAGTTAAATTGTTAGCTTTTTCTTTCAGAACTGGGAAAAAAGACAACGGTTTAAATGACCATTTGTCTATTTTCCCAGTTAGTAAGAACAGATGAATTTTAAACCATCTGATTTTGTAAAAGTTAATTTCTATGTTTTGGAGGGAAAAGTTAATTGGTTTTGATTATTTAAATGCATTGGTGTGTATTTTTTAATTCTGATGAAGCCAACTTCTTTGATGAAAGCGCTTAACTGTCTTGGATACCGGATTTATTCTTCATTAAACTTAATGTTCCATGGTCCTTTTGGTGCTTTTGTTGTCTGTTTTTGCACCAACACACAGTTTTGTGGTTCCTTAATTTCACTTGAAACACCTTAAAGCTAGTCACACCATATACTATCCCTACCAGATACACTCACCTCCCTCACACAAGCATGCTGCATACCATTCCAGCCACACAACCATCCCACTATAATCCAGTTGATATGTATGCAGTCCAAAGTATATTAAGCCAGCAAAAATATTCAAACATTCCATGAATACACTGGAATGGACTTTTCCTCAAAGTCACTAACCCAAAACTGCCAACCTTACTCAGTCAGTGTAAAGCAGATTCCCTCATATTATACCCACTTACTTAAAACAAATAATTTCCTAATAATTGCCCAGGTTCCTTTTCACATTTCACTGGGATCATATAAACATTTGACTTGTATACTATTTTTCTCATCAATACCAAATTCAACAAAAAAAACTTTTCCTGAATGCTAAGCTATATGTCCTCCACAGAAGACATACATATTTCTTTCATTTCTTTTATCAAACTCTCCCACTGAGACATAACTACACAATTTTCCCAAATTGTACTCCTAGCAAAGACACTTCCCTTATTGAAAAAATACACATCCACAATTGTATCTACTTCACCCAAACCCTTACTTTTATCTTTATTCAAGGTCAAGCCCATTTCCTTTAAATATCCATTCTAACAAACCAACACTTCACTTATCTATATTTTGTTCTCAGCAACTACAACTATGTCATCTGTGTATGTCAAAACTGCTGGCATCATTGCTTTCTTTCGAATCACATATTTTCCATCTTTAATTTTATAAGCTACTTCACTCACTATCACATTCATCATCAAGGCAAGCAATATTCTACAAATGGGACATGTTTATCTTAAACCACACGTCATGCATATTTCATTACTCATCCATATGTACACTCTCCCCTAATTTTTTAACCTATTCCATTCTTTTCCATAACATCCTACAAAGCATCATGTTCTACTGTATCAAAAGCCTTGCTAATATCACCTACATGTTTCATATCCTCCCTTTTACATATAACATCATCCACATTTTCTCTCACAACCAATAACAATCCTTGACATCAGTTTCCTTTTATACCATATATACTTTCTTCCATAATATCCTTCATCCTTCCTCATTGTTTCATTCTACTCTGTATTATTCAGATAAGATTTTATAGTCTGTGTTATTTAGTGTGAAGGAGCTTCAGGTTTTAATTCTTCTCATCTTTCTTCCACATGAATTTTAATATCCCATTTCATAACTCTTCATAAGCACACCCTTCCCTCAACTATTCATTCAGAACATTTACAAAATACTCTTTTTTTGCAATCCATTAATTTCTTGTACATTCCATACCCTGTACCACCTGGGCCTGACATTGAATCAGCATTTACTTTCCTAAGTACTTCATCTAATTCACTATTAGTGATTTCATTTTCAAATTCTTCCTTAACTCATTCTGGAAACTTCTTTGCTTTCCATTTTATCCTATTTTCCATCCTAATACTCTTATACTTATTTCCACAAGTCATACTACAATACTGACAATATGCTCTTATGTTCTTTTTCTATTTTCTTTTACATCTTTTATTTCTCTCATTATACTAATATCCCCCTTTATTTCACCCAAATATGCATATATATCTTCCCTTTTAACTTGTAAATAATATCTCTGCCTAAACAGTTGTGCCTTAAGTTTTTCTTGATTTCTTGTATGTACTTCTTTTTTTCATATCACAATACTCTCTTGTATTATTCTTTAAACTTTCTACTATCATCCATACATTTCCCATGCTTTACTTTCTCTTTCTTTCTTAAATGATCCTGCCACAAGAAAAAAAAGAAACATTTTTTTAGTTCAATCTACCATTCAGACCAGTTTTTATAGAAGTCATTCATGGTTATGTCATCTTTCCATAACTGCAATTCTTCTTACTCTCCAATTTCTTTCTTTTTATCCCCTTTCTTATTTTAATATACCCTTTCTTCCATAAACACTATCCATATTAAGTACTCTGAAAGAGCTGTCAGAAGTGTACCATCATTTGTACATCTAAGTGCTTGTTAATACAAAATAATCAATTTCAGACTTGTGCCCCTGTTCTATAAGATTGCTCACTTTTGCTTCACACAGCTAATCTGTCATGTTTTATCACTTCCTGTATTGTTTACATTGTTCCCTTCCTTTTTATGTCTTTTCCTTAAATCACAATTAAAGTATCCTGCAATGTATTTTCATGTTACCACTACATAGCCTAATATTTGATGAAACAGATTCTTTCTTTCCTTGCTAGTTACATATGCATACAATACTATAATTCTGTAAACATGTTATTTCCACCTCACATCCAGAGCTATTAACCTTCCCATCCTTACCACCATTACATCTAGTATTTTCACATTTTGTTTCACACAGCACAGCCACTCCATAAAAATGTCCACTTCCTACGTTCCATACTGTACTTCAGCTTCACAATTTTTCTGCTTGTAGTCATTCTTAACCTGTCCGGAGTCTTACATCCTGTAACAAAATAACATCCACGCCACATTTAGCACACCATTCCATTATCCCTATCCTTGCAGTGTTGATAACACTGTTTAGATTTACTGAAAGTACTCTAAAATTGTTGTTTTTCCTTCTTTTTATGTAAAGGGGGCATATTTTTAAATTTTCATTTTCTTTTTTTTTTTTTACTATTTCCCCTATTGAATATTTTAATTTGGTCTATGTACAAATAATCATTGAACCTCAGAATCAGAGTTTTCACTGGCTAGAACTTCAAAACATATTAATGTCAGTCCCTTCCCCTAATCTCTTTTCCTGCATGCAATCTCTTTCCTTATTTTCCCTCCATAATTTTTCTTATATAGCTTCTTCTTCACCTAGTTCACCCACTCCCCAATATCTTATTCTCCTCCCTTGTGTATGTTTTCTTTCCTTTTCCTTTGTTTTCATTATGTATTGTTTGCTCTTCACAATCTATCCAAAAGTATCTCTTTTTTATACATTCTG
Source organism: Protopterus annectens (assembly GCF_019279795.1). Taxonomy (NCBI): domain Eukaryota; kingdom Metazoa; phylum Chordata; order Ceratodontiformes; family Protopteridae; genus Protopterus; species Protopterus annectens. The sequence continues at coordinate 250,627,896 of NC_056748.1, forward strand.
CATTCAGACACACACCTTCCTGTCATGCATCATTTCTCCCCACACTGGTTACATTGTGTCTTGTCACAATCATCAATTAAATCAGAAAAGTCACTAAAAAAGAAACATGATTTAGGGTGGCTAGCATATCTTAATATTCCTCTCTGACCACAAAAATGACACTTGGCAAGTGTTTCATCATTTTTTTTCATGTTTTAAAACACCTCCACCCTCTTCCATATGTTTCTCTCATCTCTAACTTTCACAATGTTATCAATAGTCTCACATAAATCCTGGATGCAGGATATTACTTCCAATTCATCAATTCCAAACTGCTAAGTAACATTTTTTAACTTTTAAGTTACTACCAGAAAACAAATAATTGTTCCATGGAGAAATGTCATTTTTGTTACACAGTTCCAGAAATGTCATCAGCAGTTCCTCAGTTTTAAATGTCAAGTAACAAAAAGTCTCGGACCTTATAAGTATAAAAGACCAAATTTACTGAGATTTAAAACCCATGACAGTTACAATATTCTCCCATGTGTCTATAATAGTGTAATTTTTGTTCTTATTCTTAGACTTGGTCTTCTCTTCTTCATAAAAAAACGTTTTACTTACAGTTTGTTGCTGGTTCCCTTTTTTGCCTGTTGTCACTGCTGCATGTTTTAATTACTGCATTCTCTGCTGTCACAGAATCAGACCCCTTCTTAGCTTGAAGCTGCTTTCTTCTTTTACTTTTACCCTGCATTCTCTGCTGCAATATCATTCTGTTCCTTCTCCACATTATGATCCTCAGCACTTGGAAAAAAAGCTATCTGCCATCTCACCCCATGAAACAGCAGAACTGTCACCTGGATCATCCTGCTCCATTATTTTCAATAGAATATCATCTGCAAGCCCTCCTGACTTCAGGTGTGTTACCTGCATGTCTCCAACAGACTCGCTGACTTCATTCACCATTGAGGCAGGTAATCACCCACCATACAGGAATCGTTATGTACATTGTGATACTCCGTATCGAACAGAGTATTCTCTAAATTCTTATTTTCTACCTCTAAACACTTCATAGCTTTTCTCTCAGCCTCCATGCTGTTGCTTCCCTTAGGCCTCTTGCTTGCTGATGTAGGAGCACCTGGTGTCATCAAGCAGCTCCGAAGAGTAGGGGAAGTTACCCAATGCTCTCACCAAATATCCCCTGGTACTATAAAATACCACCTTGGGTCTACCTTGAAAAGAGGCCACAAGCCTAGTGGGACTAACCTGGTCAACAAAGGAAAAATAAATAAATAGTGATACCCTGGACCCAGCCACTTTCCTTGAATTATAATTTGAGGTTAATAATAACACAATGCTTTTTTTTTTTTAAATTCACACATAATATCGAACATGAAACAATTGATTTTTTGGATGTCGCTGTTTTCAATGACTGAATGAATCACTATTTTGCTTCTACCATTTTTTTGACAACCCACTTTTTCTAATGCTTATCTCCATTTTGGAAACCACCAACCTTTCAGTCAAAAAAAGGCCCTTAACAAAGCCATATGGTGCATCTTTCAAGGTTAATTTCTGATGCCATGCTGTTCAGATTGGAAATGGATACATCTGTAGATATGTTAAAGTACAGAGGTCATCAAAAAAACATTGCTGAAATGTACAATGAGATCCAGGCTAAGGAGTAAAACAAAATTTGAATTGATTTTGGGTAACAAAAAATTCAGCTCCAACAACTTATCGGATATTGACAAATCTAAGGCCATGAACATTTCTTTATCAACTGATGACAATAACATCAGGAAGGTGATTACAAGAAACTGATCTTTGGCCTTTGATAAGGAAATGAAATAGAAACTAGGATCGGAACTAAAGTTTGTGTTTGTCAGGAATTTTAACATTAAACAGATTCTTGAAACTGAACACCACACTGTTATGAACAAGAATCTGACCAACAACTATCACATGAATAAAATGTGGCCATTGTAAACAGTGCAGACATATTGCTGATGGCCTTAGTATTTCACTGAGTGAATTTTAGCAACTACAGGTAATTTTGATTGTAACACTAGGGGAATGATTTATTTAGCAACCTGCTTATCATGTGAAGCTTTTTATGTTAGCAAAACAGAAAGAAGTTTGAAGAACTGGATATATGAATATGCATATGATATAAAGAGTTCTAGCACTAACAATGCACTATACAAGTACTTCTTAACAAGCAACTAACTGAAAGGGCATATACAATAGAGGAGATTGAACAGAATATGGCTACAATACATACTTTAAGGAAAAGTATAGCTTCCCCATATTTTGCAGAGAAGGAAAATAAGGAAGAGAAAAATACCATGAAAACATATGAAGATGGAGAATCTATTCAAATTAGTATGTTTTCTACTCAAGATGCAGGAGATGTTAAAGATGCCTATATGAAATTCTGGGACATTTTAAGAGTGGATCCTGATATTAGTAAGATAATAGGAGATGGTCCCAGATTTACATATAAGAATAGGATGAACCTACATAGAATGTTATGCAGTTATGGACATTGAATCACGTACTCTTGGTAAAGATAAATATAGTTATAATACCACCAGACCATGTCAGAAATGTAATTTTTGTTCGTACATCAATGCTTCAGCATTTTTTACACACCTTGTAAGTCATGTACAATATAGATTTTCTCCTTCAGCTAACTGTAATTCTCAACATGTAGTTTACCTGGCAACCTGTGGTGCATGCCCTGCATTTTATGTGGGCAAAACCGACAGACGTTTAAGAGATAGAGTGAGGGAGCATTTATATAGTATTAAAATAAAATCTGATAAAAATGCTTTCTCCAAGCATATACGTGAGACATCTATAGAGCACCACTTTAAATTTTTGGTTATTCAAATCTATTCACCTTCTATTAGAAGAGGTGATGTATGGAATAAAATGGAACAGAATGAAACAAAATGGATAATCAGGTTGAGAGCAGATGTTCCACCAGGTTTGAACGATAGAGTCCCTATTAGGCCAATTTTAAAAGGAAAAAGACTTAGGAAATGAATAAACTGCTGTATATACTCTAGTTTTTATATAGGTTTTTATATATCAAATAGGTATTTAAAGTCTTACTTGTTTTGTTTAATATTTGTGTAGTGTGAATGTTTGATAGATTTATAAAATGTTTAAAGTGATTTTAATCTGTTATTATTAATGAAGGAAGTGAGGTCATGAATTAATTACTATAACTATGACTCCCCTTTATGTTTTGTTAATGGCCTGAGGAAGCCTTTTATGGTGAAAGCGCTTGCCTATATGTATCAAAGGATTTAAAACATCTTTAAATTGAGTCTTTGAAAGCTGATTTTTCGATACCTTTGGTGGATTTAAGTGACATTTGCCTTATATATGCTTGTGACTGACTCTTTGTTTAGATTCATGAACTTTTGTGGTCTCAGCCGTCATAGCCTCCTATTTTTTGGGTTATAACATTGGCGTTTTATTGGAGGCTTGCATATGGAGCATTTGTTTTATTCTTGATTTTAATAATTTTATTTGTTTTGTACTAGAAAAGGTTCCCATGTCATGGGGGGTGCTTGGGAGACTACACTGGAATACACGGAGGTTGTGCTGCAGTGAAGATTAAATGCTACAGTTAGACCAAGATTAAATGATGACATTTTCTTTTGGCTAGCATCTTAAAATTAAGGGCTGTCAAGTTATGATTACTGTATCTATATGTAATTATTCAACTGTTTATTTTTGTTTCAGCAACATTTGTCTGTGTTATCTATTTATTCCTCATCTTTTTCCCATTAGGGGTCACCACAGTGGAACAATGGTCCACAGAACGATTGGCAGTGGAATTTTATGGTGTTGATTTGCCAGCCTGGCGTCCAACCTTCCACAGAAGGCACACACATGCACACCTAGGGCCAATTTAGTGTGTCCAATCCATCTGCAGCATGTCTTTGGGATGAAACCCATGTGACTGCAGGGAGGACATGTAGACTCTGCACAGAAGGCACCTCAGCTGAGAATCGAACCGGAGAACATCTTGCTGTGAGGTGGCAAAGCTAACCACTGCACCACTGTGGCCACTATTATAGAGAAAAAATACAATCTATTAGGGTTTAGTAAATAAATCAAAATTGTTTTAATATGAAAACAAAATGTCATTTGTTCTATGTATAAAGGCAAATATTGCAATTTAGTTTATCTTAATTTTGCTATACTTGTAATATGATGTAAAGTAGAGGTCTGTCTTTTTAAATTGCATTGAACAATATGATCAGGTAAAATGCTGCTTGATCATATGACTTTGTCTAGCTTTTAAATAGAAGTGCTTGCTGTATGATTCAGATTCTGATGAAATCCTTTATGTATTTTGATGAAAGTGCTTAATCTATTTCTCTAGTTGAACTTACACCCAAATTTATGTTTTTGTAAGTTTTGCTTTTGTCTAAATGATAATTTTTAAGTGCCTACCCATTTTGTTATTTGTGGATCATGCAACCTGATGGAAGGAAGTCTGCATCCATATATAAAAACAATGTTTGCTAAGATAACTTCAAGTATTGTACATACTGTTTCTTAAACATTGGGTAGTTTCTAAACTCAAATAGCTACTTATGCATTGCTTCAAAACCTGTGTCATTAGGATTATTGTAAAAAAGGTGAATCAGTATCAAGTGTGACTAACATATAACTCTTACTCACATTCTACCCAGACCAACCACATACATTTTCTTGGAAGTCACCACTGTCATGTATACAATGTTAGGCATGTTTACATAGTGGACTTGATATCAGTTCTAGGTAATAATACTGGATGTCTGCTAAATGGCTGATATGCATACACTTTTCTGACTCCACTTTACATTTCTCCCAGGAATGATATTGCATAGATGGAATGTATTGTAAACCAGAATCAAACACTTTCAAAGCTTATAACACCTTCATTCTTTCACAATGCCTAGCATGGCAGTGCAAAAAGCAGATACTGTCAGTCACAAAAGTCAAAGGAGAGTGATAACAAAATATTTATATAATATCAAATAAATTACAAATGGTTAAATACATGAATGTGATAAAGTTAGTATGAACCAAAGTTTTAATGCATTTTTTTTCTTTTATTTAGATATCAAACCTTTTCAGAGTCAGTAGGCAGAGTCTAAAACCAATAAACATGGTCTCAATTCAAATTTACCAAATAAAGCTTCATGGCATGGCGCTTTTGTATATTTGCAGGGCAAAAAGAGACTGGATCAACTTATGCCATCCTATTGTATTACTCATATAAATTCTGCATTGACTGTGTGAGTTTCAAAACCTGCAACTATCCATATTATACGTTTTCTTAAATATTAAATTCTCCTGATCCCCTTCAGTAACACACACCACACCAAAATGGCATTTGACAACCTTCATTAAAACTTTCTTAATCACAACTTTATTGAATGAAATTCTTTATTAATCACAGCATGCACATCCATGTACCTATTTATCAGGGCAGAGTATCCCTGCTCATCCTGCCCAAAATAAATAGTGTTGCCACAACCACACGATTATTCTCACTTATCAAAGCGGTGTCCCACTGCTCATTTTTATTCCCCAACCTCCTTGAATCCAACACCCAACCCAGAGGGGGAGCAGAAGTTGGACAAGCCTGATCCTCTTTTCCATCTAAACAACCAGTCATCATAATTAATGACCAACTCTTCAATGTCATAAAAAGGAGGGAGGGAAGGCAAGCAGCAAGTTCACGTCTAAATCTGACACCCCTGCACAGCTTCACTCACATAAAACCCCTTAAACCCTGCCTTACACCTACCTCACTTCCTCCATAGCCCTCCTTCATCATAATTTAACCCTTTCTTACCCATAGCTCTACCTGACCTCCTTCCATTTCCCTCCTAGCCCTGACATCCTCCCCCCTCCCTGGACCTTTATACCCCCTTTTTGACCATCTCCTCTTATCCACTATCCACTCAACGTGTCTCTGGACAAATTGGGTTGTTCCTAAACCTCATTTATTCCTAAAATATGTTAAGATTGTTCCCTCCTAAACCTCATTTATTCCTAAAATATGTTAAGATTGTTCCCTCTTTTATGTTTGATTACTCTTCGTTGAAATGGTTAATTCCATCATTGCTGCTGAGCCTTAAACTGTAGTGAAAAAGACATTTGCAATTGCAGTCCAATGTTGTTCATGGTGGTGGTTTGTCACTGAGAAATGTGTTTAATGAGCTTCTTTAACAAATATTACATATCCCTCCATTTTCATGATCACAGAAATGTGCAATACCTCAACAAAATAGTGCATTATAGACTATTTCATTTGCCTAATAATTCCTGCTGATTGTCTCATCTGCTTCAGGTCTATCTAGCTTATCAACTCTGTCCCCCAAAGTCTACAGAATTTACTGCTGAGTATAGTATTTAAGTCTTTCAGCCAGATTCAATAAAGTCTACATGGTCCATTTACATTTTGGATTCAAAGAGCCGCGCAAGCAAGGTAAACACTGTGGCATGGTAATTACGAAATAAGCAACTGAATTGTATTCTAATCAACCAATCCAAGATGGAGGAGCTATTCAACAATCTATAAAGCAGCAGTGTAGACTCAGTACTAGTTTACCCTGCGAATTCCAAAACCTACTGGAATTCAGCCATGGAAATGAATCCACACAGAAACAGTGCTAGGGGCTGCTGTTGCTTTAATTCATGTGTATATGCAACAGGTGGAAGTCTATGCTCCTGCTGCTGCTAATAGACCAAGGCCAAGAAGGAAAAGAGTTTTCAGACCCCGGTTAACTTATCACAATCTACATGACATGGAAATTGTAGAGTGCTACAAGTGGATAGAGACACACTGCAGGAACTCTGCAACCTCTGTTGTCCTCAGCTGAGAGCCAGGCCAAACCAAGGGACACCCATCCCAGTGGAGACAAAGCTATGTGTAGCAGTTAGAATTTTAGCTGAAGGTACCTTTCACAGACCAACAGGGGACATGCTGGGGGTGTCACAGGCATCAGCATCCAGGATCCTCGATCATTTGCTGAATACTATGCTCCAATATGCTAGTAACCATATGTATTTTCCCCGTACTCCTGACGATAAGGCCATAAATATACAGGAGTTCTACCCTGTAGCACACTATCCTGAAGTACTGGGTGTCAGAGATTGCACACATGTAGAAATTAAGAAATCACCGGGAGAACAGGGTAGCGTCTAAATAAATAGAAAAGGCTTCCACTCTATTAACTGCCATGTTATGTATAATTCCAAGGGAATCATCTTGAACATGTGTGCTAGCAACTCAGGCAGTTACCCAGACTCACATATCTGGCACACCTCCCAATATATCAGATGTTCACTGGGGGAGGGGGTATCCCATAGGGTCATTTGTTGAGGGTTGCAAGTTATGTACTGAAACCATGGCTGATAACACCCATCAGAAATGCACACACACCTGCTGAAGATTGCCATAATGAGGCACATACCCAAAGCAGAAATAACATAGAGCATTTGTTTGGGCTACTGAAGTAGCAGTTCTGGTGCCTAGATACGTCTAGGGGAGTCCTGCAGTACAATCCATGTACATATACTGAAATATTCAGAATATGTGCCATGCTACACAACATCATACTGAGAAAACAGCTTCAACAGAATCAACAAGGTGAAGAGGGCACACATCCCACCACCAATGGCAAGGTTGCCACAGCCACAAACAGGTAAAGAGCCAGGGTGGAACCAGCTGCTGGGTGTAGACAGACATAGGTGTGCTCAATATGTCCACCCATTGGCTAAGAGACAATACATAGCACACTCACCATCTAATGGGCTAAAACCTTCCTCCTATGCACATACATATAGGCAACACTCATGACCCTTACCTACCCATGTAATGGCTGTATACTGCTTGTATCAGATAGAGTCAGCTGTGAACTAAAATGGTTGTAACTGCTGGATTTACAAGGTTAAGTGTTGAACCTGGAGTGTGATTGTGTAATGATATGAATGACTGGCATATTCTTGCATGTGGTTACTTGGTACTGTAAGCAAGTAAAAGGTGGGTGATTTGTACAGAAATGACATCAACATGTGACCACAAAGACCTATTTGACTTATATGTGTCCATTATTAAGTAGGAGGCCTCAGGCATCAAAAATTCATACAGTCATTCATCTCAAAAGTAGTGATGGTCATCACTAGCCCTCAGTTTAACACCATACGTTTGTACTGAAAAATCATTAAAGAGAGAAGTTAGAAAGTAATGATACACAATGCAGTTTCAGACTTCACAACCCTCGCAAGATCATTAAAAATGGAAGTTCAAAAATCAAAATTAAAATGAACTAAGTGCAAAACCAACATAATGGCAGCAGGATAGAACCTAACACAACTTTTATTCCACAAAAAACTTGTTTAGCTCTTTTGCTTTAATAATTTAAAACTTCATCAGATAAAATGTCTTATCTAAGCCAAAGCCTCTTATAAAAAATATGCCCTTTTTTATAGACTACATTAATTCTACTACTGAATTCCTACAACGTACCCATGAAACTAATGATATCAACACAGCTTATTTAGATATATGGTTAAGTAAGGATTTGATGAATAACAGGTTTACATCTCATATTTTTAGAAAAGCTACCTCTCCACTACACCAGTGCCCATCCCACTGCACAGAAAAAGGCAGTGGTAAAGGGGCAGTTCGTGAGAACTGCTTGAATGATCATGCTTGAAGAAGAATTTTGGGATGAATATTTACATCTTAAGGAGATGTTTTCCATTCGGGAGTATCCTGGCTATTTCATAGATAATCTTATTTATGAGGTTCTTAATAAAAGAGAGAGCATGGCCATTTTATTCCCATTTTGTATTCCCACTGTGGTGATGATATTGTTTTGGTACAGAAAAATAGCCCTGTCAATAATAATGTAAGTTTACATGGAAATATTGATAATAATAAAAAATGTATAGGAATGCTTTTATTACTATGTATAGCACTGACCGTCAATGTATAAGACATATTCTTGATAAGACTTGGTCCATACTGAGGGACAATAGAAAGAAAATATCAAAGATTAGTGAGAAAAATGGAAAAATATTTTGAATGACTTTTCAAAGCCTACCAAAACCATTAAGAGGGCATATATGGGGAAATGTGGAAAATGTTCATACTGTAAATATATGGTCGAGGGTGAGCAATGACTTAAAAATTCACATATATTTAAGTTTCAGGAAACTTCAATTGTGATACCACGGGTGTGGTTTATGTTGTGCTCTGTCAGGGTTTTCCAGGGTCCTATATTTGTAAAACCAAAAGAAAATTGAAAGATAGGGTGTATGAACACCTATATAACACCAAGAAAAATAACAAAACCAGTGCACTTACAAAACATGTGCAAGAGTTCCATGGGCACCATTTTAAGCTTAGTATATTGAAAAAAAGTGACCCCAGGGGTGGGGGGGGGGGGGCTTTGGTCTTTATTACTGGAGAAAAGAGAGGTTTATTGTCAGCTCCGGTTTAATGCTGGAAGTTTACCAGGATTAAATGAACAAACCTCAATTGCTTGTTTATTAAACTAAAAGCACTTAAAAAAGGTTTATATATATATATATATATATATATATATATATATATATATATATATATGTATTTTAATGGATTTGTTTTGTATATATGTATAAATATAAATATATATATATATATATATATATATATATATATATATATATATTACATATGTGTGTGTGTGTGTGTGTATATATATATATATATATATATATACACACACACACACACACACACACACACACACACACACACACACAATGTTTTTATAACATGTTTATTGCAAATGTGTTCTTTTAAGATCTTGTTCCTTTAAATCTAGCTTTTAAAATGGGCTCAGCAGTCATGTGACTCTCTTCTGTGTTTTGGAACATCCTATAAAAGGCTTTGACTTAGATAAACAATTTTATCTGATGAAATTTTAAATTATTAAAACGAAAGTAAAAAACAAGTTTTGTGTGGAATAAAACCCATATTTGGTTGTATCCTGCTGCTAGAATGGTGGTTTTGTGCTTAAGATTATTAACAATGTTGTTGTGTCTGTTGTGAAATTTGGCTTTTACTGGGTTAGGGGGTCACCACAGTGGAACTCCGGTCTGCTAATGATTGGTAGTTGATTTTTATGTGCCGAGTTACCAGCCCTGACGCACAACCTTCAACGAAGGTACGCCCATTCATGCATGTCTCCACACAGAAGACGCTTTAGCTGAGAATCGAACTGGACAGCATCTTACCATGAGGTGACAATGCTACCACAGCACCACAGATACAGATATAAAAAAGTTTTTATTATCAACTGTCTAAATTGGAAAATAAATAAATACATTTCTAAGACTAATATAAGTCAAAGGTATATTTACCAATTCAACATCACAAATAGAAATATACTGAGCACTAAGTTAGCTATGCACCCTGAGCATCACACATAAAGTTTATGTATCTCTGAATCCAAAAGATAGAAAACAGTGATATGGCACAGCTATCACCACTTTGACAGGGCATTTTGTGTGTGTGTGTGTGGGGGGGGGGGGGGGGGCAGGAAGCCTAGGCTGACACAAACGGTTGGAGAATGTGTGTGAGTACGAAAGAGAAACAGGCAGACATTCGGATCAAGTATCAAATGGCCACTGAGACAAACTTGAGTTATGAGCTTCATGGCTGAGCCATGTAACTGTTGTGTGTGTGTGTCTGTATTGGTCCCCAGGTGAAATTGGTATGTGAGTGTCTGCATGAATACAGCCATGCTCTGTGCTAGCGCTATGTCTTAGTATGTTGGACAAGTGTGAGCCATGCTAGCTCTACATCTTAGTATGTCAGACAGATGTGAGCCATGCATGGTAGATGTGGCAGTTTATCATTGTCATACATGACCACAAGAACTGGAGTTGCACTAGCATGTCCACTCCTGTCAAATGTCAAATGCACTGCTGATACCTCAATGTGACTGATATCTACTGGATGAGCTTCCATGAGGACACCCAAGTTCACAACCCCATGGCCTGCCACATCTAAGTGTGAACAGCTCAACCAGTGATGGAGCACTATGGAAGCATAATCAGGCATGGCCACATTGGCTAACAGCAGATGATGTGGCTGACCTACACCCATAAGGGTTCTGTCCCTCTCCAGCAGACATTCCATCATAGATGCAGCCTGTTCCAGTTTGCCATTCATCCGATTCATTGAATCAGCAACATGGTAGAGGCAGTCACGCATGTCAGCCTGTGCCACATCTACAATTCTAAGCATTTCTCTGCAGCATCTATGGGAACATGCCTGTGCCTCCATGATGGCCCTAAACATATGTTGAGTGGCATGGGAAGAGACGCCTGATCAGATGGAAAATGGAAAGCAGGCCTCCTCAGAGCATCCCTAACAAGCCTACTACATGGCACCTCTATCACACTTTGGTCATGGGCAGAGTCAATAGGCAGTGAAGCCACAGTAACCACACTTCCCTGATTGATTGCCTCCCCCTCCACCTGTCTACTATCTGAGGGCTCACTAGAATGGGTAGGTATATGCCCACTGGCTGTGTCCAATGGAATTACAGGGGATGGCTGAATGTTAACCTCAGTGTCAGATTCAACCTCTGCACCCCTCGACTGTGCCTCTGTTTGACCACCATCTTCATCAGAGTCTGCTGATAAACTGACATCAGGTGGTAAAAGTCCAGGATCACCTGTGATAATAAGCAACAAAAAAAAATTCCAACTCAAAGAACGTCAATACTTTATTTTAGGCAAAGCTTTTGGATATAAATCCTTCTTCAGTGCAGCAGGATTTATATCTGAAAGCTTTGCTGTAATAAAGTACGGACGTTATTGGAGTTAGAATTTTTTTTTCTTATTCAGCTTTTATTTTCTAACTTCTGGTTTATCACTACATCAGCCTTTGGTCTTAAATAATAAGCAACAAACACAGGAAAAAATTAATACCTACACTACTATAGTCCAATATATGCTAACAAAATAACAGTAGTGCCACTATTACAGACAGTACAGCAATTCACACAACTGTCCTGAAATCAACATAGGTTCATAGGTGTAGGTGTGTAGTAGGCTAATGGCCCTAAAGCCATTACAAGCCTAGCCCCAAAAATACTTGCCCTGCCATCATGACACCTGATGTTAGTTCACAGTGCCTCTATCCAGTAGGGCAACTGGAGTGATCCCTGGGGTGAACTTTCTGTTACCTATCCACTCTGCAAGATTTCTCTTGAAGAGGTCCAGGGAGGTGCTCTGCTTGACATGAATGGGAAGCTTATTCCAGAGTATGGGCAGTGTTTGGGAGAAGAACTTGTCCCTCCAGCATGTTCTGTTGATTGTAGTAGTGAGGTTGTAATCTCTGGAGCATATGGCATGGGGGGATTGGGATTTCTTTAGGTGTAGCATTTCAAGTAGGGCTGGGTCGGACATGGCTTTGTAAGTCAAGCAGAGATCACCTCTAAGTAGATGATAAGAGACTGAGAACAGCTTAAGTTTCTTGAGTCTGTCCATGTAGGACATGTGTTTAAGGCCTAGGATCCTTTCTGTGAGGTACTTCTGTGGCCTCTCCAGCTGTTGAAGGTGTCTGGTCAAGTATATGCCAAAGAGGGCTTTATATTCGATGATTGGTCTAATGAGGGATGAGTAGAGAGGGATGCTTACCTCTTTCTTTCTGGATGCAAAACCTTTGGTTATAACACGTGCCACGAAGGACTTTCTGACCACAATGGCAATGTGATGGTCGAAGGTGAGGTGGCTGGTGACCTGGGTGCCCAGATCTCTTATGGCCCCTTCACTGTTTAGTGGGTTCCCATCGAAGTGGTAATTCATGGGAACTGAGTTTTTTCCAAAGGGAATGATAACGCATTTTTTGGCATTATTCTTAAGGCCATGGTTCTGACACCAGTCACTGGTCTGAGAGAGGCCCTTCTATAGGATGTCTGCATCAATTGGGGATTTGATAATGACTCCTAGCTTGCAGTCATCAGAAAACGTAGTCATCCAGAGTCCCTCTGTGTTGGCTTGGATTTCTGAGAAGTAGATGCCAAACAGGAGAGGGCCCAGGACCAAGCCCTGTGGGACTCCACTCATGACTGGTCAACAGTCTGACTTAGAATCCACAACTTTTACTGTGTGGGTCCTGTCTGTGAGCCAATTTGCAACCCACCTAGTGATATAAGGATTGATGCCTAGTTTAGTGAGTTTATCAATGATACCCGAGCGGGGAATGGTATCAAAGGCCTTGGCTAGGTTGAGGTAGGCTGTACACACTGCCATACCCTCATCCACAGCCTTGGTAACTGCCTCAAAGAAGTCCACCAGGTTCAGCAAGCAGGATCTCCCTTTGAAAAAGCCAAACTGTGTGGAGTATATATCTTTGTTGAGCTGGTCCATGATGATGTGCTCCATAGCTTTGAATGCCAGACTCATCAGGCTAATGGGGTGATATTTCCCAGGATTTGTAGTTGCTCTCACTTTATGGAGAAGGATAACTGTAGCAGTGTGCCATTCATTAGGGTCAAAGCCTGAGATAAGGCTATGATTGAACAAGGCACACAGCTGTGATGCCATTTCATTTTGTAGCTCATGTAGGATGCAGCCAGGGATATTATCAGGTCCCAAAGACAGTGTATTCTTGGCTTTGGACAGTGCAGCTTTCACTTGTGCCACAAAAATTGTGGGTATCAGGCTTTCTTCTGGTATTGTGATAGGGCCTTTGGGGGGAGAGAGGGGTAAAGTTGGCACTGAATCTGTTGGCTCAGTGTAGGAGGTACCATTGTGCAATAACTCAGAGCAAATCTGAGTATTGCCTTGGTTCTTGATATAGCTATAGAAGGCTTTGTGGTTGTTTTTGGTGTCAACTGCAATTCTGCCTTCATAGCTTGGTTTACAGGATTTGATAAGGGATGTCAAATTTTTGTTGAGTCTGATAAGGGAGTTTTTCCAGTCTTGTGATTTCATATTTTTTTCTGCAACAGTTTCTTCCTTCTGTTGTAGGGTTTATTGATGGCTGGGGACCACCAGATTGGCATCCTTTTTAGGAGGAAAGCTTCTTGGTTCTATTAGGTATGGCAAGGTCCATGCATTTGTGTACATGCTCGTACAGTGCATTGGTGTATGATTTGGCAGTCATGCAGCTATTTTCCATTGGCATGGGTGCCGAGAAGTTAGCCACCTCTGTTTTCAGGAGACAAAGTCAGCTTTGGAGAAGGTTTTCAAGGTGGTCACCTCAGCAGGGGTTGTAGGTGAGATGGAGATTTCCATGGTGATCAATTTGTGGTCGGATTTAACCAGGGAGGAATTGACTATAGGTGTGGAGCAAAAGTCTCCCATGTTGGTGACAACCAGGTCGAGGATGTTGCTTTCTCTAGTGGGGGGTCAGAATGAGCTGGTCCAGGGCATTGGAATTGATAAATTCCAGGAAGCATTGGGCCTGTACATTGATACTAGAATAGTTTTCACACTAACTATTTATTTGAACTGCTCATTAGTACTGACATAAAAATGTTTGGCTTACCATGTGCAAATGATAGTATGCTTCCTCTGCTGGATGAGCTTGGAAGAAGTTAAGCAAAAGGTAAGAATAATATCATCACAATTAACAGTAACATGGTGGGTAAAACCTTTTGCTCTTTATATGTCCATTAACTGTACTTTCATCAAGAACTTGGATGACAAACCCAACCTAAGCCCCATGTGTAATCAATCAGAATGTGTTGTTAACTGTAACAATATTTAATCCACTCAACCGATTTCTTGTGAAACAGAACTAACATACTGATACAAATATTTTACTATACAACAGAATTTAACAATTGAGATACAAAAGCCTACCTGGAAGCTTCTCATTGGACTTACTTGCTATCCCTGAAACAGTAGCACCAATGCCAAGGACATGCTGTTCTGCACTTTCCTGGTAGCTGTCTGGATCCCTGACAGTGGACAGGACCTCTTAATTTGTTGTTTTTGGTGGCTCCATAGCAGGCTCCCCCATCCTGTTATCCATCTGATCATGGGTCACTGCAGCTGCTGTCATCCATGCAGATGAGATCATGTCAGTGGCCATATGGCACACCTGATCATATGTTGTGCTGTGGCCACCTACTGCATTCTCATCTGCAGCTATCTGCTGCCAAACTTGCATTCTGCCTGGCATATCTTCCTATCTCCTCTCAAAGAGAAACGCAGCATATTGCCTAAAGGTTTCCACAATGACCCGATTTTCTTAGGGTCAGTGAAGGTAGTTTTCAGGGATTGAGATGCCTGGGTGCCATAGTCTTAGGTGTTCTAAAACACAACAGTAGAATAATACACATAAGTATCACATAACTAAAAAATACCTGTTCTCATATAAAACAGAAAAGGTAGCATTTCAATATTACCCAACGGGGAAACATAAGACAGTCTAGTTATTTGAAAAATGAAGAACAGACTAGATGAAAAACAAGGGAGAGTAACAGTAGCAACATATCCTTGTTTTGTGCCCTAACAGAAATAGAGCTTTACTCTCCCACCTACAAAAAACAGGCAAATAACACACTTTGCTAATAAACCCATCAGTGAAATGCTAAAAGTGCTATCAAATGAAATATCCCTGAAACAGCTCTACAGATTTAACACAGAACATTCCATTTTAAGGTACTGCCAGTCATGCATACCTGTGAAATGCCCTGACAAAAATGCCCATGCCATCAGTATATGTCTAAGTAATGCATGCAGGTAAAAGTGTAGTATTTGCTAATCAAAAAAAAAAAAAAAAATATATATATATATATATATATATATATATATATATATATATATATATATAAATAAATATTAAATTGATTTTTCGTAATGACACACAGATATATCCTAAAGTAATAACCTCTTTTATTTGTTCTCCAGATAAACAAGTCTCCTCTCTTTCAGATTTTCTAGCTACATGGTTACCTTTTTCTGATGTAGCTTCAGGGCTGTGAGCATGGTGAAGATGCAAATCAGGTGTGATCTCATTAGAATTGCTGAATCCCAAATACTTGGCTCCATGTACTTATATAAACATAGTGCAGGCACTCCCTCAGTGTTTGTTTTTAATGGATTGTAACTATGAATGATTACTGGTAGGGAGAAGGAAAACACAACAGCAATGCAGACTGCCATATATCTAGTGGGTATGTCAGGTTAGACTTAAAAAAGTGTTAGTAGTAATTTTGTCAAAGTTGGAAATGTAAGTAAGCAGCACACAGGTTCTGTTCATTTACATCCAAGCTCCCCTTCATTTGATGGCAACTGTATTTTATATTATTGCCATTTAATATCCTCATACATTTTAAGGACAATTATATAGAATATCTTACAGATTGCATGTCTCAGATTACTGGTCAGATAAGAGAACAATGAGCAACAAACACAGAGAGGTAAGGCAGAGCTACATATTTGCAAGCAATACTCATAAATGGTTGTGTGATTTCTCAATGCTCTACATCCATAATTAATAAATGCACAAATAACTGTTATATTGTTTCATAGTACTGTAGATGATGTTGCAGTTGGTTGCATGCAGAATGATTTCAGCTCCCTGCTGCAAAGCTTTTTGTGTGGCAAATGGGATAAGACACCCTTATTATGTTCTGAAGATTCATTGGAATGAGAGTTTAAATTCAGACCTATGAAAAAATATTTCATGTGTGCTAACATTTTGTAGAGTTTATGTCATATATTGCTTTTCATCATTTCAAACACTTTTCCCTACTTTGATTTTTTTTCCTTTCTTTTTTTTATCGGTCAGTGTTTGAGTGGTACACTGCTTCACACAAATGGGGAGACAGAGAAAAATGAATGTCAGGTTTGACTATGCTTATCTTATTTGTACAAAGCTGAGTAGTGTGCAAACCTGGACTAGTTGCCCGCTCAAGAATCAGACAGAACACCAGCAGAAGACCTGCAAACAGGGTGACTGTAAAAGTGCAAAGGTAAAAAACAATACAGTGTTAAAATGTTTATTTTCCATCTTGCAACTTCCCTTAGCAGCACTGCGTGGCAGTTAGCAAGGTTCCCCAACATCTGTAGACAGGACTTAGACAGCATATAATTGTGTTGGGTACTGCACAAAAAAGATAAGCAGTGTTGCATGGCGGTTAACACAGAGAACTTAAGAATGAGTAGGACATTACAGAAATGTCATGTAAATAGTCCTGTGGCAGCAGGTAAAAGTGTAGGGCTTGACTACAAATGGTCCTTGGTGCTAGTACAGGGTGTGCAACCTATTTTTACTGTTGTGACAGTACAGTTTATAGCAATGAACTGAAAAATAGCCAGGTGTTATTTTAATATTCTTGTGGCAAAAGGTATAAGTGTAGGACTGCCCTAAATATGGTTCTGGGTTCTAATACAGGATATTCCATACATTTTTACTGTTGTTACACTTCCCATTATATTCACTCTCACTTTAGATAGTGGAGTTGATTTGAATTATATGTATGAGGGATTAGCCACCCTTATTGTGTTTTCAGATGTATGGTTCAGGTTATAATGTTTACTATATTTTTGTAAGTATAATTCTGCTATCTGGACTTGCCTGGCCTTCACAATTACGTAACATACATGCACAACTGGATCTACATAGAAGAACTTTGTCAGGATACACACATGTATAACACCTCAAACTGCCACCTGTATTTATGAATTATTCCTGACTGTCTGAGCAGCAATTCTTCTGTGGCAAAGATGGAAAACCAATGCTGTGGAAGAAAATGTTTTGCCCCTTATGCCTAGGTTTATATCCCACATTGTAAAAATCAATTTTATCAGTGTATAAAGGCAAAAATAAATATGTCACTTCTTTAAATGTATCTCACCTAACAGTTACCTCCCAATTTCCAGTATATATTTCCAAGCTACATCACCAGACATCCCTCAAACTAAAGTCAAGTGTAAGATTAACCTTCCAGTTTCAAGTATTTATTTCTTCCCTGCTTAACACTGCTGCACTTCACTTAACATCATGCAAATGTGGTTGGTATTATTGCTAGGGTTTACACATTACCAGTAAATGCAATAACTGGAATTGACAGGAAGGCATCCATTACCATTGTTCTAGTTAAAGTGTTAGACATGTCTGGCATTAGAGGGTAAGGTGCCCAGTGTAGGGCACAAAGATGGGGTATCCAGGATATTTACTGGACTAATGGTAAATCACCACTGCCAAAGGCTTTTGCACGGGGACTATTCTGGCTCCCAGTACAAGTCTGAGGTGTGGAATAGTTTAGCTCAGGCTGTATCCAGTGCTGCTGGAATCCCACACACTGGAAAGCAGTGTAGGAATCATTTTAATGACCTACAGAGGAGTAAAAGGGATACCCTCAACCATCAGTTGATTGAAATTGAGACTATAGACATCCACAGCTGTGTAAGTATGATAATACGGGAGTACTTGTAATAGTTAAAAAGCTACATATAGGTAAGGCTAGTATGCATAATAATTTTCTGTTCTTTACTATTTTTCCCCTGGATAATGCTGAATGTGAGTGCAATAGACTCACATTCAGCATTAGCTGTGGAAAGAATAGAAAATTGCTTGAACGGAGAGAATGAGGGAAGCAAGTGCTATGTAGCACAAGAGAAGTATTATTTCAGCTTTAAAAGCTAAAGATGTTTTTTATACAGTTGTAGCAAATTGAGAATGTATATCCTAACTGTAAAAGCAAGCATAAATACATTACTCTGTAGCACAAACTAACTTTATGAATCAAATATAAACTGTAGTCAGAGGTTGTGGGTTCAAATACCAGGAATCACAACTATACAATACTGGATTTCTTTAATAATGTTTACATTAAATTAAACTCTATACAAGTGGCACAAATGCCCTGTTGTTAACTGTAATCTGTTTAATTGGAACATACATATGTGCAATATATGCACGTTTCAAGGATTACTGTCAGTAATCTGTAGTTATAGTGTGTTTTTTTTAGGATGTATACTTAAATGCCATACTTCAGACAAAATAGTTGTATAATTGAGTTAATGCATTGTATGTCACATATGATGGTACTAATTTTGTCTCTCTTTTTTCTCTCACCCCGAACCTTATCTCTCTTTTTTATTTTCTGTTATGTGTCATCAAAATGTCTCCATGTCATCCATGTGTCCCATATCACTAAATGCTACACAGCACAGCAAGGTAGGCAAGCCCCAGAGGATCAGCCTGCCCCCGCTCCACAGGCTGCAACACTGATGCCCAGCACATCTGGGACCCAACCTGGCAGCACTGTCTTTACTGCCTCTGCAATACCTGCACCTTCAGGTAGCACTGACCTGGGAGCTGGTGCAGTGGTACCCTCTGAGAGCAGTGGCAGAGGTGGGGATTTCTTCACCCACCAGGAAATGAAAGGGTTGGTGCATAAGGTTGTGCACCACAACACTGGTGTATGCCTCCATTAGATGAAGAATGATGGTACATAGGAGGGGAAGACATCAAGCACTCCAGCCACCAGCAGAGCAAGAGGAGAGCAATGACAGTCTAGAGAGTGAGGATTCGATTCTCACTGTCTCCAAGTTTGATGGGCATTAGCCTATGTTGTCCCTTCCCTCAGCCCAATCATGGTGTCCCTCAAATTTTTGTGTCTCTCGCTGTCCTTGTCTTGTCTTGTTTGTCTTGTTTGCTTTATTTGATTCCTCACCAACCAGCTTACCTAATCCAGACATAGCTATATCCCTTACTCAGCATTCCTGTCTTACTGAATTAAAAAAAAAAATAGGCACATGTCCCACAAAAAGTATTGTTCCATTTCGCACACTTGATTTAGTCGAACTATACAGCAGGATTACGTTATCACTCCTCTTTTTGGACATGACACTACAAATTCAGCTAATATTCTACACACATTATCAGTTTTTACTGTTGAAGAAATGGATAGCTATGGTTCTTTCCTACCTCCCTCCTGCACATTCCTGTTTTGCTTTCCCTTTATCTTTCTCCCTGCTTGCTCCCCATTTCACCACTTTCCTATCTACTCCATTTTAATATCTAGAATCTGGTCTAAAAATAAAATCATGCACAACACACATAAATACCAGAAAAAGCAATGGATCCCTTTACTGTTTGGCCCCTGTGTTTGTATGGAGTTTGGCAACACACACCAGTGATGGTGAGTGGCTGTACAATGATGCAGTTAACTCAGAACAATGATGCTTAATCCCACTGTGCTATGTCAGCACACACATAGTAACATATGCTGAATGTTCTATAAAGAATATGCTGAGTGTACTATAAAGAATAATGTCATTGCATTATCACTGTGTATGTAAAAGTATTACATACACCTGAATTCGAACCCAGTATCACCTGGGCTAAAAAAAGAAATGTGTCAATGTATTTATACCTGCTACCACAGAGTCAGTGTTTCATAGACACAATACTAACTCTGAGACTTTTATCAATGCGACTCGCATTTGCAAACTGCTTAACTACACGCAAACAGGGGAAGTAATGAAAATGTTTATTTTGCATGTGCAAACACTTTGCTAAACATGGTGCAAACTCACTGCTTACCAATGCACTATGTAAAATCACTATTACATGTATTACTGATGTTTACTGCCCACTTACTTTTATGGCATGAAACTACATGTGGAAACATAACAAATTGAAGGCCCTATCTAATAATATGTCACATATTTACAATACATTCATGTGTTGCCTCTCCCTATGCACTGCAACCTTGGTCACTCAGTAATTTTTTCACACGTATCAACAACACTATATAAATTAATATCAAATGTTGTCTCATATGCAGTGCACATCAGTCTGGTAACATGCAGAACTAGAACTACTGACACATAAGCCTAACCAGCCTTATCTACAAGGCTATGGAAAAAATCATCATTGACCTTATCCATAGGGACATAGGTGACCTTCAACGCACTTGACCTCACCCATTTTGGCTTAGTCAATGGTAGATCTTGCTTATTAAACCTAGTGGATGTCTTTGATAATATCCCCAAAGCCCAGGATGAGGGATAACAGGACATACCACCTATGTTGATTTACTCAAGGTGTTTGACACAATCCCCCATTCAGTTATCATAGAGAAAATTTCTCATCAGGGGATTAACCCATACATTATTAGATGGATATCCAGCTAGCTCAGTGATAGAATGCACACCGTGAAAGTTGGTGAGTCCACCTCCACCACTAGACCACTTACCATTGGAATACCACAACAATATGTGCCGGGCCCTCAACTGTTTGGAAATTATTTATCCGAAGTCCAGGCAAAGGTAGATGGCCTGTGGCTTACCAAGTCTGCAGATGACTGTCAACTGGGCACAATCATATAGAGTCTCCATACAATGTTAACATATTACAAAAGGGGTTGACACAGACAAATGGTTGATGCCAAACTCATGGACTGAACCTTAAAGCAAAGAAATACCTGATTGTCCATCTGTTTGACCCCTTTGGCAGACAGGTACCCCTACTAATTATGATATACATAGAACCCATCTAAGCTCAAATGCAGTGTTGTGAGACTTGGGAAAAAATGTTGATAGCAATCTAAACTTTGATCACTGTGTGTCCATAGTGGTAAGCCACAAATTCTACATTGTGCACCTCATAAATAAGGGCAATGCATCCAAGACCAGGAAGGTTAAAGTTCTGCTGTACACGACCCTTATCAGACCACTAATTGAGTACAATGGTCCCTTCTGGATGTACCTCATCAGACACCTGCAGCAACTGGAGAAAACACAGAGGTTCCTGACCAGCAGAATCCAGGGCCTCCAAAACATGACATACAAGAAAAGATGGAAAGACCTGCTGAGAGGTGTCCTATGACTCACCTACAGAGCAGTCTCAGACCCTGCCCTACCTAAAATGATGGACATCTACAAATCAAATAGGACAAGAATAACTTGCTCCAGCCTGTGACATAAACAGAACATGCTAGCGAGACAGATATATCTCCCAGTGATTGCCACTCCTCTCTAATAGGCTACAACTGCATGTGAAGGAGTGGACCTTGATGACCCCATTCAAGTGCAACCTTGACAACTGGGTGGGTAAATATAAATTAGTCCCAGGGGTGACAGTTATGCCCATAATGGATGGGGAATTTGGAGCTGATCACAAAATCGCTCTACAATGACCATCTAACTATGCTCAGTAAGAGTATTTGGGTTTTTACATGGCTAGGCTTGTAAAGGCCCTAGGGCCATTAGCCTAGTAACTGTCTATGAAACTTTGAAGCTATGAACCTATGCAGGCCTCTGAACATTCTTCTCTACAAAATGCACTGCTGATGTCATCCACTATAAGTTGTCCTGCAGCCTTGTAAAAGTCAAACTTGTGCTTTGGTGCTTGCATAAAGCACTGATCTCTGTAGTCTGTGTACTTAGGCAGGAGTTCTTTTCTCACTGCAGTCAAGTGTGTGCGTGTGTGTGTGTGTGTGTGTGTGTGTGTGTGTGTGTGTGTGTGTGTGTGTGTGTGTGTGTGTGTGTGTGTCTAGGCAGATGAGCATAGATGTGTATCTTACAGTTTGCACTCCAGTCCCATGAAATGAAAGTATTTTGACACTTGCACATAACTACATATCCATTTATGCAGGTTTCCAAACATCTTCTCTCCAACATGCACTGCTGATGTCATCCACTATAAGTTTTCTGCAGCCTTGTAAAAGTCAGACTTGTGCCTTGGTGCTTGCATAAAGTACTGAACTCTGTAGTCTGTTTATTTAGATAGGTAGGGGTTATGTTCTCACCGCAGTCAAGTGTGTGTGTGTGTGTGTGTGTGTGTGTGTGTGTGTCTAGGCAGAAGACCATTAGTGTGTATCCTATAGTTACCACTCCATTCCCATGAATTGACAGCATTTTGACACTTACAAATATTACACATCCATTTCATGCAGGCCTCCTAACATCTTCTCTCCAACATGCACTGATGATGTCATCCTCTATATGTTGTTCTGCAGCCTTGTAAAAAAATCAGACTAATGCCATGGTGCTTGCTTAAAGTACTGATCTCTGCAGTCTGTGTACTTAGATAGGTAGGGGATCTATTCACAATGCAGTCAACTCCGTGTGGGTGTGTTTGTGCTCTTGCTTGAAATTACATAGAGCCTTTTACACCAGCATGTGGGACATTGATATTACCATATTTTCCTGAGCAGACACTGCTGATATTATCAGCTATAAAGTGTTTGTCTGAGACAATTGAAGACATATCTGAGTTGTGGTGCTTGCCTTAAATACAAAGTTCTTTAATCTGTGTACTTACATAGGTATGGTTTCTATTCTCACTACAGTCAAGTATGTGTGTGTTTGTGCTCTTGCTTACAATAGATAGATCCTTTACACCAGCATGTGGGACACTATTACCATATTCTCCTTAACAGACACTGCTGATGTCATCAGCTTTATCTGATTTATGCATGTGCACTATTCCCACCAGGGCAGGGACAGAGACTGGCCTGGAGGCCAGGCAGAAGTCACCTCATCCTATACAATCCAGATTACAGTGACATGGCTTTCAGGCTTTTCACATACATTGTGGCTTGGTTTGTAGGCCCTGTGTTTTCTTGGGAGAGACCCCTGTGGTCTCTCCAGTTGCTGCATGTGTCTGGTGAGGTACATGCAAAAGAGAGCATTATACTCTATTAGTGTTCTTATAGGTTCATAGGTGATTACTAGGCTAACGACCACAAGGGCCTTTTTAAGCCTAGCCATGCATCCTTAATTAGTGTAAGCAGGGGTTTGGGAGATGAACCATTTACAGGTTATCTGTGTCCATTAGAGACATAAGTGCCAAACCAGGGATGAATTTCTGGTTTCCCATCCAATTGTACAAGTTGCACTTGAATTGGGTTAGGGAGGAACTCACATGGCTAAGGAGCCTGTTCCATAGAGTAATCTCTGGAATACATACCTAATACTCCAGCAGGACCTATTTATATCACAGACAAGGTTTAAGTCTTTAGAATGCATAATTCTGGTGCTGTTTGTTTTATGGATATGCAGGAGGTCCACCAGAGTGGGGTCTGACAATGCCCTGTATGCTAGGCATATATCTCCCCTCAAAAGCCTGTAGGAGACAGAATACAGGGATAGGGTCTTGTGACAGTCTGCATAGGATATTTTAATTACACCCTGTACTCTTTCAGTGAGGAACCTCTGTGGACATTCCAATTGTTGAACATGCCTGGTTAAGTACATACCAAAGGGGGCACTGTACTCAATGACAGGTCTGATGAATGCTGAATACAGTGGGACAATGATTTCCTTGGACTTACCTTTGTTTATAAGTTGTGCAATATAGAATGATTTTCTCACCACTGTAGACACATGATGGTCAAAGGCTAGATGACTAGCTATGTGTGTTGCTAAGTCTAAGTCCCTGACTACTGGATCAACTCTAAGGGGTGTGTTGTCAATATGATAGCTACCAGGGATGTTTGACTTCCCAAAGTATACTATTATGCATTTCTTGGCATTTAGTTTTAGTCCTTGGCTCTGACTCAAGTTGTGTGTCTGTATCAGACCCTTCTGGAGAACATTTGTGCCAGCATGATATTCAGTGACAGCTCCTTATTTGCAATCATCTGTAGATGTAGTTAGCCACAGACCACTGACATTGGCCTTGACTTCTGAGAAGTAAATGCTAAAAAGGAGCAGTCCAATGACTGATCCCTGAGGGACTCCACTTGTCTCTGGCCTTTTTGTAGAGGTGGACTCTACAATTATAAGTTCCTGGGTTCTGTCTGTGAGCCATTTGACTATTCACTGGGTGACATATGGGTTTGTACCTAACCTCTTCAATTTGTCAACAATGCCCGAATGGGGTATTGTGTCATATGCCTTGGCCAGGTCAAGGTAGGCAGTGTGAATAATTTTACCCTCATCCATTGCTTTGGTGACCTTCTCAAAGAAGTCTACCAGATGAAAAAGGCATGAACCGCCCTTGACCAAACCAAACTGGGTTGGGTCCAGTGTCTAGAGGTTTACTATATCTTTGTTGATCAACTGTATGATAATTCTTTCCATGGCTTTAAATATAAGACTGGAGAGAGTAGAGAGACTTATGAGTCTGTAGTTTCCAAGGTCCACCTTTCTTCAGAGGGATAACTGTTGCCTTTCTCCATTCATGAGACAGAAAGCCTGTTTGGAGGCTACAGTTAAATAGTAATTCAAGAGGCCCTGATAGGTCATGTTTCATGATATTTAGAAGGCATCCTGGGATATTGTCTGGGTCCACTGATGCACTGTTCTTGGTTCTTAGAGAGAGCATTAAGGACTTGTTCCCTAGTTATAGTAGGAGGAGTTTTATTTGATGATAATTCCTGGGGGAAGGTTGAGGGGGAGAAAGGGACAAAGTTGGAGCTGAATTTATAAGCCGGAGGTTTGCTATGTCTTCTGACTCAGTATAGGTGGCTCCATTTACAATAACCTTTGTAAACAATTATGTCTTGGTCTGGGAAGCCAAACTTACCTCAGACCTGGTAGACTTTATTTGTCCTCTGAGATGTTTCTTTAGTTTGATTAGAGTGCTTTTATGCTGCTGGGTGCTGTATCTCCTAATTTTTGCCCTGATTTTCTTCCTCTTGTTATATAGCCTATTGATTTTGTGATTCCACCAGACTGGATTGTTTTGTTGAGTTAGTTCTGTACTTCTTCCTGGTGGGTACAGTTGCCTCTATGCATCTATTAAGATGCTTGTACAGGGTTTCTGTGAACAGTTCTGCATAGGCAGCAGTGTTCTCAGGGTTTATGGGGAACTGAAATTTTGCCTGGTTCTCACTTAATAGCAGGAGATTAGCCTTAGAATAGTTCCTGAACATTCCAGGTTTAGCTGGGGGCCCAGGTTTTATTTTTAGTTCAAGGTAGACCATTTTGTGGTCTGACCTTACCAGGGAAGGCATTAGAGTAGGAGGTGTGCAGCACTCTTTCATATTAGTGAGGACCAGATCCAGTATGGTTGCACCCCTGTTTGGTGTACTGACTATCTGGTCCAGGGAGTTTGTGTTTACAAAACTGAGGAATCTCTGTGCATGTATGTTTGGTGTCATATAGGATTCCCAGTTAATAGTGAGATAATTAAAGTCACCCATGAATATGGTATCGGGTTGGATGGTTAGTGTTTCTAATAAATTTAAATACATGGTATGGGTTTCCTGGGTCATAGAAGGGGACCTATAGCTTGCAAGGAAGTGATATTGGATTTTGCCTATGGTGATTTGAACAATAGAACAGTTCAAGTGCATTGTCCTTTTTGACAAGCCTTGAAGTCTATTTATCTTTGATGTAAATAGAGACACCTCCAACTTTAATCCCTGCCTGTTAAGTTGCTGGCTTAAATGTGTGGAAGGCATTATAACCTGGCACTGTTGGTGTGCTCTCCATGACTTTAAACCATGTCTCAGTGACCACACATACACCAGCATTCTCTAGGTAAAGAGAGCTTCTAGGGAGTGGAGTTTTTTGTTTAGCCTCCTAGCATTGAGCAGTAATACCTTTAGATTTTCTTGGTTTTGATTTGCTATGTCAGACGTACTTTCAGTTTGGCATTGCCTAAAAAGGGCACTATGGAGGAAGATAATGTTTTAGCTAATACTCATAAGCCTAGAATGGAGAGGTACAGACCATCCCTGGTAAAGCAGCATGGTCTGTTGATCATCTCCATCCATGCTGACATATAATGCACCCCCTTAGAATAACACCAGCAACTAAGCCAGTTACTAAAGTCATTCTTCTTTTGTTCATGTTGTGGCATCATTCTTTGAGACGGTAGAATGCTGCTCAATGCTATGCTCATATTAGCTTGGGATACATATTCTGAGAGCTCCATGATGTCTCTCTTCTTATAGTCTAGGGAGGCATGTCTTGGGTAATTTACTGACAAATGTACTATGACTGAATCATATTGGTAATTGTGGTCGATGAGATGTAGCTGCATGTGCTGATGTGGGTGTTATTTTGAAAGAGTGCATTTGAGGTTGCTGAGGGTATTTGTTATTTGTACTTCATCTACAAGGTCTTTGTGGTTTAGGAAGGTTGCAATTAAGTGACTCAGCATATGTGGGTTGATATGTCTTCTTTGAATTGTGCGTGATGGGTGCGATGTGTGTACTACTGACAACCTTATTGACATTAGGAGTACTTTTATGTGAGAGCTTTGCCTCCAGTGACATTGTGTAAATGCATCTCTTACATACCATATCAGTTTGTTTGAGAACTGGTTGTCAGTAAACATGAGGCAATTTCTACATTACCTCAGGATGCCAATATCCACCAAGCTGGTGACGGAGACAGTAAGAAAGTTCATATCCATGGTAACAGACCCTTTTTATCAATATGGCTAGACAGTTGAAGTGACGAGTTTTGAGTACAGTGCTGCAATATCATCCTCAGATCTGAATATAATGGCTTGACTTACAATGTGTACAACAAAGGCTTTCAGTACCAGTGTGGTACTTTGTGGTCAAAGTTCATATTGCTATCTATGTGTGTTCCCAGTGCTTGCATCACTGGGTTTCACCATAGTGGGACTGTTGTCAATGCTGTAATTAGCAGGGAATTCCACTTTTCAGAAGGACAACATAAAGCCACATTTTTGTATTCATTTGTAGACCTTGTGGTTTTGTCACCAATCATTTGTCTATGATAGCCTCTCCTGTAGTATGTTATCATCATAGGTGGATTCAGTGATTGCACCCAGTATGCAAGAATCCACAAATGGGCTAAGCCAAAGGCCATATACTTTAGTCTGAACTGTCGAGAAATAGATTCCAAACAGTAAAGGGCCAAGCACAGATATCTGGTGTATGCCACTGGTGAAAGCTCTACTGGTAAAGGTTGACTGATGAACTTTCACAGTATGTGTTCTGTCATTGAGCCAATTGGTTATCCATCTAGTGACATAAGGGATAATCCACAGCTGAGGGAGTTTCTCAATGATACCTAGATGGGGGATAGTATCCAAACCCTAGGCGAGATAAGGACAGCCAGTATGCACTGTCTTACTTTCATCCAGGCCTATCACAAGGAATCAATGGGATGTGACAACATCACAAATTGCATATTGCATGACTCAGCACATACACTCTTCTGACATGGTTGAATACACACTTCTATGCAATCTCCACACAGACTATGCTCCTGTAGAAGGGTGTACATCAGTATTCATCCATCTGAGTTGGAGAGGATAGCACCAGATGCATGCATGTCTAGACACATGTGGACTCTTCTCATCTGTGAGGTAGACCAACATGTCATCATGGAGCTTTTATAAATGGATACTAGTAATAACCCTGCTGTGTGCAACATAGCTGTGTGAGATGTTAATGCTACATGATGTCTGTTACATCTGTTAGATGCCCTCAAAGAGGTCATCAAGGGAATGCATGACAAAAACACTATCATCCATTTGAACCTGACAAGCAAAGTCATTTGACACATAAAGGCACTGAGGTATTCACTCAACACTAACAGATGTGGGCATAAACACCTATATCACCAAGTGGGGAGACCACTGTATCACATATGTGGCATCTAAATATGTTGATGTGCGAAGTGAACTATATCTTGGGTCCAGTGATCAAGTCCATACATCAGGGCTGTCTGCTAGGCCCTTTCTGGTCCATTATTATGTCATAGACATCACAAACAGCATATACATCCTGTGCTCAAACAGCTGAAGGACTGCAGATTATGGGCAATCACTGACTCCAACTATGATATTAGTATAATGCAGACAGCATAAACACACACACCAAAGATTGCTGCCACCGCCATGACAACACCTGCAATGACATAAAAAGATGAAGGGATTTGTTATGTCAGAAAATCAAACACACCCCAAGAATAATGCAGACATCACTCACCATAATCAGACCAATAGGTATGTGACATGTGTCCTGGGGTAGATGGTATGTTGAAAGTCCACCAGCATGTGATTACAGTGCTGATCACTCCCTGATATGTAACACAGCTGCTGAGTATGTAAAGGACATCCACATCACAGTGCATAATATCTTCATAGTTCACCGATAACAGTACAATGGACCCTTCCTCAGACCTCACTATGTATCTTCCACTGATGTGTAACTGAAGTGTACCACCTTTGCCACAGTGAGCTGTCACACATCTTATTGGCCATAGCTAGGTATTCTTTGTCTGACATAAACATTGCTGTCTGATGGCGAGAAAACCCCATCAAGTTGTTACACCAGATGCATATGTTACACCTGTTCTGGTGATGCACACAGTACATACATAGCTGTTTGACAACATTAATGACATGGATAACATTTGTGACGGTGTGGATATATGTGTGTGTGTGTGTGTGTGTGTGTGTATATATATATATATATATATATATCTAGGTCTACTTCACTTACCTGACATCCCACATAATCGACATGCAAAACACCGAGCCGACAACACTGACATTGCACAACATCAACATCGCACATACCCGACATACACAATATCGACAAGTCAAAACCCCGATACAACTCTGTAAAACATACACACAACAACACACGCAAACAAAATACATAAGAAAAAACACAACACTCGACATAAAACTACCTAGTTCCCCTCACTCACAGTCTGCCCACCATCTACATTAAACTATACCCTTACCACTAAAACAAAACATACACTACAAATAAAAAATCTAAAACACTTACCTTTACATTTCACATTCTTGCAGGGGGCTACAACCCCCTGCACACCCCATGGGGGACTTCACCCCTCCATACCCCTTATAACGTAAATATACCAACTCCGAGATCGCACTACAGCATCCACAAGAACGGATTTCCTGTTCGGCTCAAGCTGGACTGTCGACCATTCAAAAGTCGAACATTCGGAAGTCGGCATTCTGATGTGTCGGTCATCTGACACATCTAGCTTTTCAGCTCTGCGTTTCTTGTGTCAGTCTACTGAGATTTTGGTAATCTCAGCTAGACTCATGTATATATATATATATATATATATATATATATATATATATATATATATATATATATATATATGCTATGCACACCAGTCAACTAGCCTGTATTGATCATAATGTCAAATACAGCTATAGCAGTGTCCGTCCTAACACCTCCAGCAGATGTTAGTGTCAGAACAGTGTGTATGATTACCCTCATAGAGTGCAAACATGTCATAATAGCTCTACAAATGTGTTTGTGCAGAACCATCTCTGATCACTCTAAATCATATATGTTATGTCAGAGACATGGATTACTGTTGGGATTATTCTGATATTGTCCATGATTGTACTTGCTTCTTTTAATGTTGTCCATGAGACTTTACCTGTGGCCCACTTGATGGAGACTTTTGCTGAGATTACACTCATATTCAGGCAAATCAAATTGCACACTACCTCTGTGTGTGACTCTGATGAAGTCCTGAGGATGCTGTGTGAAAGTGCTCAGTGATTTTAAAATAAAATTTCTTCTGTGTATAGTGTGGTCGGATCACTGTTGGTGACATTTTATTATTTTTCCATGGAAGTATATGTTTTTGCTCTATTGGGCGGGTGTTTTCTTATTTTTATTGGCTAAAATTTCTTCCCTGCAGTGTCAATATCTAAAGAGAAGTCACTGATCTCTTCTAAGACCTCATTTCAAACAACTTGTTGTTTGTTCACAAGTATTTTTTGCTCTTGTCTGTAGTCAGGCCTACGACAATTGTATCCTTTATTACTTCCTTTACATAATGGCATTTCCTGTATCAGCTGGTCACCATGGTAGCTACATTTTCCATGTTTAGCAATAATTTCACTGGAATATAATAAATCTTTAGATATTTAATTTAAATTGAGTACTTTGAAAAAATAAAAAAAACACAAATTTTGTGAATAATGCTTCATATATCCTTAGAGTTGAAGTTCAGTTGTTGCAGTGCTTAACAAGTATTTTCAAGTTGCTGAACTATCTGCAAGGCTTGCAATGCCTTAATATTCAACCTTATGCTGGGCAAAAGCACACGTTCTTCATAATATTCCTTTACTACCAATCAATCATAGAAACTAAGCATTTCAATATCAAACCATGTGCCAAGATGCAGAATGTTCTTTGTGCATGATTTTAGTGAGTATTACTGAAACAGAATATATTTGGAAGAACTAAAGAGCAGTACCACAACACAGAGAATGTGTGAATGGATATTTTCAATTTGTGATCATTTTAAATATTTATTTTTATTGTCTTTATACACCTTATCGTCTTCAGGAATCCTCTAATATAGGACAAAGATCACATCATTTAAGTTCACAGTATGCATAATATAGAGTCACCCCCTTGAAAGCTCCATAGGCAGTGCAGTAGGTCAGGCTTATGGTGTTAGAATGTTGCAAACAAAAGATAGACATTTGAAGTACTCAGACAAGAGTTACAAAAAGATAAGCACATATGTACATGCAAGTATTAGATTAGTTTTAGCAGACACCAGAGGGCATCATACATGGATGTATATTACAGGAACAGTGCAAACAGATTTTGCAGGCAAAAAATAGGACTCCACATTGCTCTTTTATCAAACACATAAGATCATAACATTCCATCTCTTGTATAAATCCTTACAACTATTGATTTATATTGAACTGTACTATAAAATAACATTTCCTCAAGGGTAGAAATGCTTTCATGTAAAAAATGAGGCATCAGATTGCTAAATGTATTAAACATAACAACTGTTTTGTAATCAACTGTCATAACTGTAGCACTAGTGTCACAGTGATGAAGTGATTAGCTTTGCTGTCTCAGTCTTCGGTTCTTCAGTTCAATTTGCATTTGAGGTCACTTCTGTGTAGAGTCTTTATGTAATCCCTACATCCATTGGTTACTTTAGTTTCCTTCAACCCAGAGGCATGCTGTAGGTGAAGTGGTATTTGCCAAATTTCCCACAGGCATGCATGCTATGAGTGAGTGAATGAGTGAGTGAGTGAGTATCCTGTGAGTGAGAATCATGTGATAAGGTGGCACCCAGTCTGCATTCATTATCTCATCTCACGCACAGTGACTTCTGAAATCAACTTCAGATCACTCCCAAACCTAAAATAGAATAAGTCTGTAAATGAAGACTAAAATAATAATAAATCTAATATAGCCCATGGCTGTTAAGCAGGAGCAGAAGCAAATCCATATACATCAGTATATTTTCAGTAAATTACTTGTAGCAGTAAAAGTGAAGCACAGAATGATACAGTTGCATCCTTGATGCATTGTCTGCGTTCTTAGTAGTAGAATCTGAATGTGAGACTGTTCAGGGTCCAGAGAGGATCAGAGAAACAGCATTGCTCTTCACTGTAAATCTTATTCATGCCATTGCCTGTATAAATAGTTGTGAAAACTTAAACCACAAAACACAAACAAACAAGGGAATAAAATAAAATAAGGTCTTCCACTGTAAACAGTATAGTAGAAGAAAATGCCAGAAAATTCGTAGTGATCAGGGAGTTCTACTAAAGGTCAGTTTGGGTTTCTCATTATAGAAAACATACAAATAATGGAGGGCAAATATTGTTGGATAGACAGACACTTTCAAAACGTTATTTATTATGTTTCATTCCATTTAGTATAATTCGTGAAATACTGCAAAACAGGAACTACATGAAACTAAGGGTTACGGTTACAGAAATATAAAAGTACTTTTCTGTTTATGGTATGACAAAATGGAAGAAACAAAAAGGAATGTCTGCAGTACTGTTGGCAAGCTTTGTAGTAGATTCTGTCCATGGCCAGTCAGTCACACAATATAATATTTCAGCCTTTAAAAAGAAATCCAGCAATTGTAGTATCCTGTGCAGGTTAAATGTTTTAAGGGTATCATTTACATCAATTCCACATTACAAATCCCATACTAATTGCAGTGGTACTTTTAGTTTAGCAGTACAAGTAAAATCTAACATTACTAAACAAGAATGGGGTCCAGGATGCATATTAGAAATGCATCAAACAAAAGAAAAGTCATGCTTAAAATGTTAAATTAAGGTAATGAGTAACTGAACACCTATAGAGCAACACCTTTTTTGGCATTTACATAGAATATCTGGCAAGTACTGTGAAATTCTGTGAACAAACAGTGATTTAAAATGTTCGTATCAGATGACATAGACTTAATTTACTGAAAGATAAACCTCAAATCATGTGAGATCAATTAAGTTTTGCATTCAGCCAGAAAATAACATATGGCAGTATTGGATAAGGAAAATAAAGGGTACAAGAAAACCACTGCAGCCTTGACAACCTCTGCTTCTCCCAGCATTTCAGAGTTTTTTTTCTTTTTCATTCATTTTAGCACTTTTCAAGTTGACCACTTTATTATAAACCATTCCTGTTAAGCATAGCATAGCATGCATTACTCGTTTCTTACACAATCTTCCCTTTTCACATGCAACAACACAATTCATCAGTCGGTCTTGTCCTAGAAAAAAAAATCCCTCAGGGTTTTTTACACTCCAGGCTCTGGCTCCTGTTTATTTGCTTTATGTTACTGTTTACTTATCCAGTAATGCCGGATGGACTACAAGAGAATTTGGCCTTTGAAGTGGTTCTGTCTTCTAATCAGTTTAATAGATTAGGAATTACTGAACAAGAATGGTAATTAACTTGTTTAATGTCACACCATGACTCATTGAAGATGGTGGGAGTCTAACCTTCAAGGTTTTGTTTTACAGTTCATTACTTTTCATATTCTAGAAAACTAATGCATTGTCTTAGTAACTCGACACAGTTGATGCTGGTGAAGTTAGAAAATATTCTTGCAAGCATCAGAATCCCTGTTGCATACTTAACCACAAATTAAACAAATTACCACACTTAGAGACATAATGATGAATCCAATAACAAAGAAGGGTGATGCATCTGAATCATTTTAGATATTTTTTTTCAATTATTCAGATTTAAAATGTCAAAAACACTTGAAAGATTTGACATTTATCTGTTCATACAAAAGACTTGCAAACATTTTGGCAGTAGCATTTCAACTTAAATGTAATACCGCACCAACATGCACACATATCCATTATGACAACACTTTTGTATATCGTACATATAAGAACTTATACCAAAACACATTTACCAATTCCGAGTTAATGCCATTCAAGAAGGGGAGCCTTAGATGCAAGTTTGATGTGCCAAGTTTCTGCATTCTGAAACTGAAGATCTTTGTGTAAAAACATTTAGAAAAATGAGTACAAATGAAACGCAAACATTATATCTTACACTGCAGTTGCTCATTCTGAAATCTGGGTTATTAAGCATCTTTCTATAATACCTTAATTGTTTTCTGGAATATCAGTATTTGGTAAGTAATATAGTGAACAATTTCTTTTATAGTGAAGAATTTCTTTCACAGCAGGAAAAAAACATATTGCATGAACATTTGAAAAGGAAGGGTATGCACAGAATGGAAGTGCTGTTAAAAACTCTTCTACTTACCAAGCTGTTCTCACAGATGCACAGCATGCTTTTATACCAGTGTCTACCTAGACACAGAATGAGAATGGGGCCCTAGGGACAACTCAGATAATGTCTGAGACAGCTCTCTTTCCTTGGGTTAAAAGCTACAAGGATTAAGACATGGATGTCCGTTAATGGAGCCTGTAGGTTAGCAAATGAACAGACAATGTAACCTCAATGACCTCAGGCCATAAACTAATGGGGATTGCAGGTAAGTACAGAAGCATATACTGCCACACATAACACCTTCTACTGGAAGACTGACAGATACAAAATGAGGTATATCAGCTGACTGGAAAAATCATCTCCATGAGGGCTTAAAACCTTGCCCTCTGTGTGTGGGAGGTGAGTTAGAGGAAAGTCATCTCTTGGTTCCTGGAAGATAATCCAGAAAAACTGAAAAGAATTGCACCGTCCTATACTTTAGTTCAGGGGTTTAAAGAACAGACCAAAAACCTATAAGGTATCTTACATGTACAGAGTTAATTACCCGATTTTGTGACAAGTGCATGCTAAAAATGAATACATAGTCCCACCCCCTTCTGGCAAACATCTGCAGTTATGGAAATACTGCTTGAATCTCAGCACAATAGAAGACTCAGCAGCAATGCAGTCTCCTTCATAATGTCAAGAACCTGCATGTTGTGCTTGTAGTTAATTGTGAGTTTTGCCTACCATGATGGCATATGGCTCAGTATACCATATCTATCTACCTCTTATGAAGACTGGTTGAATCTTTGTTCTCTCTTTATTTTTATGGGAATAATAAGCCCTTAACAGATAACAACTGTATATGCCTATGTGAAAAAAATAATTATAATGCTGTAAGTTTCTGTTCAAACACACGCACACACACAGACATAGACATACACAGACACACACACGCACTTATGCATGAGCCTTTCCTTTGTCACTGGATAGGTTATTTGACCCTCAGAATGTCAAACCTAAATGATCATTGGAGTTCTGCCATGACAGCTATACTAGGAGACTGGGAAAGCAAGAGCTGAGCTTTCCTCTATTTCTTCCTTTTTTCCAAGTTTGTGAGATACAGGAGTTGCAATATTGAGAGTTCAGGTATTGTGAGATACAGGAGTTGCAATATTGAAAGTTCAGGTATTGTGAGATACAGGAGTTGCAATATTGAAAGTTTAGGTATTGTGAGATACAGGAGTTGCAATATTGAAAGTTCAGGTATTGTGAGATACAGGAGTTGCAATATTGAAAGTTTAGGTATTGTGAGATACAGGAGTTGCAACATTGAAAGTTCAGGTATTGTGAGATACAGGAGTTGCAATATTGAAAGGTCAGGTATTGTGAGATACAGGAGTTGCAATATTGAAAGTTCAGGTATACGGGGCTTGTCCTCACTTTGGGAACTGCAGGGGTGGCTTGCCCTCATGCCAAAAATATTTTTTATGACTGGCGACCTTGGGAGTCTTACTGCTGTAACTATCAACCTTCCAAGGTTTTAGATGTTTTGAAGTTGAATAATCATATGTCATTTAAATGACAGGCAATTATTTATAGCAGACCCTGTACACATGCATGGGAATATACATACACACATTCATGCATGTGCACACACATGCACAGGTGCACACATGCACACATACAAGAATGCGTGCACCCACACATGCATGCACATATATGTGCACACCCACATACTCATGCACAGGCACACACACACAAACATACAAGCACCCATGCACTCACAGATGTGCAAACACACACACATGTACAGGCATACATACACACACAAATATGCATATGCGTGTGTGTGTGTGTGTGTGTGTATATATATATATATATATATATATATATATATATATATATATATATATATATATATATATACACACACATACATACACACACACAAACACACACACACACACACACACACACACACACACACACACACACACACACACACACACACACACAACAAAGAGTTGTTACCTGTATATTTCCTATGGTTTACTAGAGATATATTACCTGTTGTATGAGTCTTTTTTAATCTTTACCCCTTGTTAATCCCTTTTTCTTCTTAAATTGTCTGTGATAAAAGGCATTTTTGCATTATCTATGTTTTCTTCTACTCAAAGTATTTTCTCTTTTTATTGCACATATTTGTTTTCCTTGCACATTACATTTTTGAGAAGTAATTTATCATCTGTACCATGTTATATCTCTAAATATGTTGACATATACAGACAGAACATGTACATTTGGCATACTTTGCCAACACTTTTATGCTAAGGCATTTAAAGCTAAGTATATGCAAATAGTTTAACATTATCAGACTCATAGTTGTGAACGTAATGATCTGTGAAATAAGAAAAAATGTCTTGTGACTTATATTGGAAATTTTTTGCTTAAACATACAGCTAATGCAATTAACTATCACAATAAATGAAGCATGTGTAAAAATTAATGTTTCAGATGTTTGGTCAATTTTGTGAAAAAAATTGTCACATTTCCAAAGGGTAAAGTGGTTTTCAGTGCAAACAGTTAAGTGTGGACTTGTTTTTACTTACTTTCATTATATGATACAATCATGCATAACTAATGAAAAAAATGCAAAATGCAGAAGGATATTTAAAAGGGGTAGGTTCAAGACCCATGTACTACCTGACATGAAAGCCTTGGCCTACTCTACCCTCTAACTTATTTATACCAACTCTGTGATCACAGTATAGAGAAAAACTGCACTGTCAGTCAATGCATACAAGTAACCAGAGCTTTAATTATCTGCAAAAAATGATAATTTGCTTGAGATTAAATGCCTTGGCAATAGGTACATAGACTTGGACACTTAGTTCAGTAGCTGCTTAATCACTTCTTTTCTTTGCAACAGACTGAGATAAGATATTCTGGCATCAGTGTACATTACTAGAAAAGTAGTGCCTAGTCTTCACACATTATGTGTTCATACCTGGGATACCTGTATTCAGCTTATTGTGAGGAGATGTCACTACATCACCTTGCTCATGTTACTTTGTTACAGTTTTAGTTTACTTTTAACAATATGGCACAATAATAATAAACATACAAACCTGGAAGCTGTGGTCAGTACCTGCTGCAATTGCTTTTTTTCTTCACTGCAATGAAGTTAAGTATCGATACCAATATATGTAACTGACACAGTCACGATGTCAAGGTTTTCATGCATCTGCTGTCTTATTTTCAGCTAGCTGTGGACAAACGGTTATAACTAAACATTTTTAGGCTGGCTGCTTTCACAAGTGGCTAAAGCTCTGACTGCACCCCAAACAGATTAGGATTGTATAATGACTCAGCCCTTGGGAGACGTAAGCTGCCAGTGCTGACTTGGCCATTTTGGGGGATAGAGGAGGCTTAGCCTTCTGCAATGCCAAAGACAGGTATGTAGCAGGCAGCAAATGGATTTACAATATGCACTTATTTGTGCCAAAAACAATTCATGAGGCAGCCTTATAGGATCGTAGGAAGTTACGAGGCTATTGGCCCTAAGGCCCTTACAAGTCTAGTCAAGAATTTAGCCCATGTTCCAAGTCAGCTACTGATGCCCCTTTCCAACAGGGACACAGGTAGAATCCCAGGGATATATTTT
The DNA here is from genome assembly GCF_019279795.1 of Protopterus annectens. Lineage (NCBI taxonomy): Eukaryota > Metazoa > Chordata > Ceratodontiformes > Protopteridae > Protopterus > Protopterus annectens. The sequence continues at coordinate 250,665,978 of NC_056748.1, forward strand.
CTGTTCCCCATCCAGTTACCCAGGTTGTGCTTAAACATTGTTAATGAGGTACTCTGCTTGACATGGAGATGGAGTCTATTCCACAGAAGGGGGAGTCTTCATTATATACATGGAGTAGTACACCTACACATAGGGGAGTGTATAGCAAGCCTTCATGTCTGTGAATATGTATGTCAGCGTCGTAAAGAGAAAAACCCATGATGGCTGCCTAAATAATGGCTTCTCCTTCTCATACTCATATCTTACCCAGGTAAGTAGGAAGACAAATGGACATGATTATTAAAAGCAAGCTGCATCTGCTGGTCAGCTGCTATGGATTAGAAAAAAATAGCATAAAAAATTAAACTATAACATGAAGTTATGCTGTGTGGCTATCCAGCTGCAGGAAGAAGAGCCATTTCCCAGCCTTAAGATTTTGAATGGAAAGTTATAGAATGGGTTTCCATTAGAACAGTTGGATTGCATTTTTGATCATATAAAACCTGACTTTAGAGTGTTGCACTGCTTCCTGAATGTAGCATGGGACAGCATACACTACTGTCATGCTCAATGTCATAAGAAAACTGAATTATCAGATAAAAATCTGCAATTATGAAATATTAGCAACTGCATTATGAACAGGTTGCATTTTGTAAGATTTGCAGTCAAAGGAACAAAGCATGATTTTGAAACTTTTAAAATGGCAGACTATGTAAAGCTTTCCTTTTTTCTTTCTTTTCTGTGTAACGAAGTCCATCTGAAAGGAAACATCTTCTTTACCCATGCTGCATGTATAACTAGAGCTGGGATATGATAAAGGCAACATGTAAGTCAAGCTAAAAGATTACCCTCAGTGCTGACCTCTATACTGCAGACTCAATGGTAACCATTGCTCTTTCTCACTGGATACAACTAATTATAACCCTCACTATCCTTTTGTCTTGCTACGTTTTCACTCACACTGCTACATTACAATTCACTCTGTGTGTGTCTAACTGCATCAATAACCTTTTGCGTGGTATCATTTAAAATATCAACATAAAATCTAATTAGGCTATGACTACACCAACTTTCTTGGTTGCCTCCCTCATTAGCTAGTTAAACAATTCCATTGCACTATCTCAGTTGATTGTCCTATTAGGAATTCATGCTGCCTTGGGTCTAATACCCTAACAGCTTTAAATATATTTTTTAACCTCTTAGTTCAGATGTCAAGGCAAAGCAAACCATAATACTGCAGTGGTGAATGTAAGGACATGGTACAGTTGTGTAAAATCTTACCATAACAGTAGATGTTGTTGCCTTCACCGCTGCAGTATTCACTCCCTCCCTCCATCCCCCCTACCCTTTTTTCTTTCCTTCCTGGATGTGCAGGTTCTCCTTGGACTGCTGTTCCTACTAGGGCAATCAGTTCTGAGGATGGTACACCTGAATGTCACCTTTATAACCTACTCTACTCAAGGAGTGTGTAGATGAATAAACTGGCCGGATGGTTGACTTCATGGCAGGAAATCCTATTTATAATGAATACTGCAGTGGTGAATGCAAGGACATCTGATGTTCTGCAAGCAGGATGAAAGTAAAAATCATATAAGAACACAGACTATTACTTAATGTGTGTATGATGATGATAATGTAAATGATATATTTAATAACAAACTACTAGTATCTATACATAAACCCTACAGTAAAGCAGGTGATTCCCTCTTCTCTAATACAGTGGGTTAAAGCTGGAACCTACTTCCTTCTGAACTTACCTCTCTCTCCTCTACTACACTTTTCAAAAAGAAACTTAAATTATATCTTACTAGCCACTGGCTCTGTCCCTGTACTAACCCAGACTAAGATGTCCTCATCCTATCATTATCATCTATTTCTTCCTTTGCTATTCCACCTCCACTCAGTTTTCATTTTAAAGTCCACTACCTCTGTGTTGGACTTATTCTACCCAAAGTAGACATAATTTACTTCTCCCCTGTCACTCTGAGTTACTACCCCTCAATTAATTTTCTCCCAACTCTGTTCTCTTTAAACTAGTCTCTCCTGCTGCTCCTTACTTAAAACTTTGTTCTGGAATCTCCCTCATCCTTCTGAATACTTCCTTCCAACAGTGACTGGGGGAAAAAAAAAGGTGTCTAATTTTGTTCTACTTTCTTATATCATATATGCTTATTTACCTTGTATCACATGTTTTGCATGACTAGTATCTTTAATTGAACTTTAATGTTTTGAAACTGAATTTTTAATGTGGTGTTTGTTTTTTGTGGAGCATTTCTCCCATGGCCTCTGCTGAAAATGGACATATATCCAGTTAGACTAGCCCGGTCAACAAATGTAAAATAAATAAAGATACATGCAAGGATCTAAGTAGACTCATGGTTGTTTTTATGGACTTTGTGTTATGCAAAAACAGAGATTTTTTGACCTACTGTAAATCTTTTGTACACATTTTCTTGTACAGTTATATGTTGTTTTTTGTCAAAACTAGATATCTGTTTCGCTGTCATTCTTTAATTATGTGTATATCTCTGTTTACATATATATCTATATGTATCTATATCTATATATATCTATATCTAAATGTGTGTGTGTGTGTGTGAGACAGCACAATTCTTGGAGTTGGGGAGTCTGCCGTTTCTCCGATATTGTATGATCTTGGAGTTACTATATATAAAAAACATAGGGTGTGGGGGTGTGTGGGTGCATCTTCCCATACAAAAAAAAAAAAAGTTTTATGTCTTTTTTTGTTTTAATGTTTTGTGATCGATGTTATAAACGTAGACATTTGGTCCTGTTATTTTCAGTGGACCCATTTTGTATATATATATGTGTGTGTATATATATATATATATATATATATATATATATATATATATATATATATATAGATATATATATATATAAACACAATTAATACACACACACATGAGTACCATTAACTAAAGACATACTCATTACAGAGTACATTTTTTCATGTGCTATTTTGATTCAGCTGATTAAAGCAGGTAGCACACAGTGAGCTAAAAGAAACAATGTATAAATATATTGATTGTTCATAGGTTCTTGCTAGGATAATGACCACCAGCATCTTTACAAGCCTAGCCATGCAACCCAACCCAGTTTTGTCCCAGTGTTCCTTGGATGCCTATATGGTGGGTTATTTTAGTAAAACGGCAGTTTAAGGTTATGTGTGTGAGGGTATGTTAGTTGGAGATTAATTTACTTGCTGTCAGCCTCTGTCCATCAGAGACATGGGGGCCAGGCTGGGGGTGAATTTGTGATTTCCCCATGTAATGGTTGAGATTCCTTTTAAACAGGGCCAGGGAGAATATCTGCTTCATGTAGATGGGGAGCTTATTCCATAGCACAGGGATACTTTGAAACACATATCGGCCCCTTCAGCAGGTTTTATTGATGTTGCAGACAAAATTCAGGTCCTTGGATCTAGTGCTACTAGTGTTGTTTGTCTTGCGGATGTGCAAGAGATCCAACACAGCTGGATCTGAGAATGTCTTAAACACTCGGCATAGATTACCCCTCAGTGTATTTATACCTTCAAATCTCCTGCTAAGGAGCCTTTGAGAGTGCTCCAACTGTTGCAAGTGCCTGGCTAGGTAAAGTACACCATGAAGGGTGTGATAAAGGTTGGGTAGAGTTCTGCTATTACTTTCTTGAAACTCGATGCCATACCCTTGCTTTTGAGTTGGGTGGAATAGAATGATTTTCTTACTATCATGGCTACATGAATCCTGGCTTACCACTAACCAACTTATCCTAAACCCTAAAAAAAAAAAAAACTCCTTCTCTTTCTCCCAAAAACTTTTACCCATCTCAAATCTACTTTTTCTAAATGACTCTCAATAAAACTCCAATAGCAGCTGAAACCAGTACCAAACTCTTAGGTGTCACTATAGATGATCAATTTAAATTTGACTTGCACATTAATAACTGCATCAGGAAGACCCATCAAAATGTAGGCCTCCTTTACAGAAATAGAAAGTTTCTCACCAACAAATCTAAAGTAACCCTATCCCACACTTATCTATTACCAAGTCTTCTCTATGGCTCTCAAATACTCACAAACCTCAACACCACACTCCTAGCAAATCTTAATTCAACTTATCACAAGATAGCTAGATTCTCTGTCCAATATACTTATAAAACTCATCACTGTGTCTCACTTAAATACTTAAACTGCCTGGAACTACCCAATCAGCTTCTTCTCTCTCAGTTCCAGATTATACATTCTATATTATACCAACCCTTCTACTGCCCTAGCCTATCCTCCTGTATATCTCACTAGTTCCCCACTCGATCACTTCGCACCTCTGAACAAGACTTACTTTTTATCCACAAACCTAGGACTAAAATGGTTAATAACCTTTATAGCTATCATCCTACCATTGCCTGGAACAAGCTTTCACTCCAAATCAGACAAATAACTCAACCCAAAAAATTCAAATCTGCTACAAAGGAATACATAAACACACTCTGCTCCTGCCCCTGTACACATTCCCCATAAACTGTCCTTCCCTATATAATCTGCCCCTTAGTTGACCACTATCCCTTACTTTGGCTTTCACTCTGCTCAGCTTTAATCACTTATTTCCTTACCTTGCCTATCACTTTCTATCTAACTTACCTTTTCCTGTCCATTAGCTTAACTCCTACAAACCTCCCCTCAAACAGCTCTAGTAAGCAACTAAAGTTTTATAGAACTAACACTTTATTTACTGAAATAATATAATTATATCTCACATTATCTGCATTATAAATGATTACCTTTAAATATTTGTAACTTGTATAATGTTGTTTAATACCAGCAAATATTATAATTATCACTATAATAGCTTTTTTGCATTATACCTTTCTGTGGAGCTTTTCTCCTTGGGCCTCTGCTGAAAAAGGACTATTTGCAGCTCAGTCAGACTACTCCCAGTCAACAAATGAAAATAAATAAATAAATGTTAGTTGAATGCCAGATTACTATTTACATACGTTCCCAGATCCCTATCAGGTAAATACTTAAGGGTGTTTTATCAATGAAGTAATTATCTTGGGTGGATGCCTTACAAAGAACACTGGTATGCTTCTTTGCATTGAGTTTTAATCCATGACTTTCTCACCAGTCATTTGTTTGCATTAGATCCACTTGTAGAATGTTGGTGTCATGGGTGGAATCTATGATCACTCCCAGTTTACAGTCATCTGCAAACTTGGTGAGCCAGAGGCCTTTGAAATTAACTTTGGCTTCTGAGAAGTAGATGCCGAACAGGAGCAGGCCCAACACAGAGCGCTGGGGTATTCTGCTTATGACAGGTCTCTTGTTGGAGGTAGTCTCACTTCTCCTGAATTCTTGGGTCCTATCTGTGAGCCATCTAGCAATCCATTGAGTTATGTAGGGATTTATGCCTAGTTCTCACAGTTTGTCAACAACACCTGACGGGGTATTCTATCTAATGCCTTAGCCAGGTCAAGGTAGGTGGTATGCATTATTTTCTCCTCATTCCTAACCATGGTCACCCTCTCAAAGAAGTCTACTAGGTTAAGTAGGCAGGGTTTTTCCTTAACAATGCCAAAATGGGATGGGTTGATTGTCTTTAGGTTGCCAGTGTGGTAATTGATCATTTCTATGATAATTCATTCCATGGCTTTGCATATTAGACTTGTCAGACTGATGGATCTAAAGTTCTTGGGGTCAGTTGATTGGCCATCATTATAAGGAGGGTCGACTGTTGCAGCCCTCCATTCACCTGGTATGTGACCTGCTTTGAGCCTGTAGTTGGAAAGTGCCTTAAGAGGTCCTGCTAGGTCATGTTTTAGGCTATTTAGGAGGCCACCAGGGATATAGTCAGGGCCCAGTGAAGCAATGTTTCTGGCCTTAGTGAGCACCTCCAGGACCTGGTCTCTGTTGATAGTTGGGGGGATATGCTAGAAGGGATATTACAGGGGTTAGTGGGGTGAATAAGGGATTAAGTTAGAGCTAGTTGTGAGAAATTTCTCTCTCTTTACCCCACTGGAGAGAGAGATACATAGACAGAGATACCACTAGAATCCTACACAATAATTCAACCATAGTAGAACAACTGCCAAAGTGTTTGTACAAAGCCAAGAAGCAACCAAAGACGTTTTGGTAAATGAGAAAAAAACAGTAAGAAAATCTTGTGTGCAATCTGAAATTAGCAAAAAGACAGACAAAGCCCTTTGAAGACTTTTTGATGTATCTTAACTTGTGAGTATGTGTATTGTTTGAGAAAATCCTCATGTCTGTAACCAAGCAGGTACGCAGCATTATCAATTCTTTTGCAGACGACTAATCCAGGTAAGGCTCACTCAAGGTGTAATAGACTCAACTGCTTAAATGGCTGTTAAAAACAGTGAATGTTAAAAAAGATATAAGTATTTTAATTTATAACTATTTTACTTTTTTCTGTGTGTCAAGGAAATTCATATTCAGTTGCCTTTTGTTGAAAAAATAAGACTTCATAGAAATAAAACCTGTAATAAAAGCAAGAAGCTTTCTACATGTAGATTATTCTAGATTCTAAAAGACTGAGCATGTGGAATATTTATTACCACGGAGTAAAGTTCTAATCTTGTCATATCTGTGAAGAATTCAGGCATTTGACAAACACACGCACACACACACACGCACATGTGCACGCACACATGCGCGCACACGCACATACCACACATACACACACACACACACACACACACACACACACACACACACACACACACACACAAATGCACACACATACCACACACAAATGCACGCACATACCACAAACACACACACACACACACACACACACACACACACACACACACACACACACACACACACACTCTCTGACACTGTGACACTTTCAGAAGAAAATAGGGGGCATACTTAACTCATTGCTAACTACTGGGATGTCTAATTAGAATATTTCTCACTACACAGGTATATTTGTGTTTCCTGGAAGGTCTTTCATACAATTTTCAGGCTATTTTTCTTAAAACTGCTATGCATTATTAAGCACTACTGAAATTTATAAACTGAAACATTTGGCAACAAACCTTAACTTCAGAGAGCTAATCTTCAAAAGGCCGTTTCTTTTGAATCCTGATATTATTTTATACTTGTAGCTTAGTGTAGCAAACCTTATTGTAAATTAAGGCAAAAAATTCTAAAATAACTTAATGACAGTTTTGTAGCAGATTTGTGAATATGGAAAGAAGGTTGTGTATGGTAAAACCTGCAGGAACCATGGTGGCACAAAAAACTGACATCAGACTGTTAATGGTCACTGTAAGATTAGGTTTCACTTTTAATGTAGTTTATTAGACATAAATACAGTTTTTTCTTTGCATAGGCCTAGAAATGCAGCCATATTAAAGCAGACTTGTATCTTCATTTTACATTTTACTTGCAGTTCAATAGAAAGGAATGTTTCAGTTGTTGTTGTGTCTTTCGGCTTTTCCCGGTTAGGGGTCGCCACAGCGGAACTCCGGTCCGCTAATGATTGGCAGTTGATTTTTACGTGCTGAGTTGCCGGCCCTAATGCACAACCTTCAACGAAGGTACGCCCATTCACACATGTCTCCACAGAAGACGCTCTAGCTGTGAATCGAATGGGACAATGTCTTGATATGAGGCGACAATGCTACCGCAGCAGAAAATAATGTTTCAGTACAAATAATAATCGCAAGTCAAGAATACCAATGAGAATAAAATGTGTTAACAGAATGTGCAGTACAATAGATACAAACAGGCTTGGGGACCAAGGTTAAAGAGGCATCTAGAACTTGAAGAAAATTTACAGGGTTTTGGAATTATTTAGGAAAGATATTTCAGACACAAAAGTTAGTAAGTAAGTTCAGACTGATACATAGAAAGTCACTGCAGTGCAGTTCAAATCACAGGACATTGATGCAGATACTCAAGTTTAAAAGTCAGGTCAAGTATATAGCATTCCAGAATATTAATTATATTATTCAGTAGAAAAGGAATAATTCTGAGCACAATGAGTGCAGAAGCTACAAACATTATAATTCAGTCTATTTCAGTTTATCAGCACTGTTACTGGAGACAGTAACATTTGATGTGGATATTGTTGTATTGTTGATATCAACCTACACTGTACATAATAAAGCATTCTTAACAGAACTACAGTGTACGTAGACTTTTATTCTGAGAGGAACAAGAATGCTTTGCACATAAACAACACCTTTTCAGCACAGTTCTGGGTAATTAAAACATAAAGACATTCAATGTAGCCTCTTTCTAGTTTCTTCCAGTTATTTCAAGTTTATCCAGTATCCTTACAGACACACATACAGAACTATGACATTTATACTTTTGTGGAATAATATTTCCAAATTTGTAGCATTACTTCTCAAACCAGTCTGACAAGTATGTCTGGCAGTTTTTTCCTGATCATGCAAGTTTTCAGATAACATAGTGAGTTGTGCTCACCATACACAGTTATGGTAATAGATATCTAAAACAAGGGATCATTGCTATTGCAAGCCTGTTGTACTGTGGTCACACCAGTTTGGTTTCCTTTTTTATGGTACCGTGGCCCCAGCATCACCATCCATAAATATATATATGCTATGCACATTTTTGGTATTTATTGGTAGTGGATACTATTACACATTTGTACCTATGTATATATTGTATATGCTTTTGAAATTCTTTTATGTTGATACGTTCTTTTAAAACTTCTCTATCTCTTGTGAAAATGTTGTCTGTTTATCTCTTTCAAAATGTAATTTTTACTTCTTTGGCTTTCTATTGTAACTTCAGGGCTGTGGCAGAAATGGGTCATGTATGGCTCAGTGTACTACCCTGGAAATCAAATTAAAATAACTAAATAAAATAGAACACTTATAAATAATTTGTCAAATTTTAAACAATACTTCACAAAACAATAATTAAGCATTCTTCTCTTTCATGTTTTGGTCAGCTGTTACACAAATGAATGAGTGTAAAGTGAATGAGTTTAACTCACTGATTTCTCTCGCCCCCTTTCACAATTCCCCCATCACAATTTTCTGTGGGAATTATTCCTGGAATGGTTTCTGTTGGTGTGCCAACAGTTATTCAAAGTTCTTTTTGTGTTTCTTTTATATATATATGGGTTCCTATCTAATGGCCGAAGTGACGGAATGCCGAATTACACATTACCGAGACCGGTGTGCCGAACGTACACATTGCCAATTATTTAAATGGACGAATAACACTATGCCAAAGCACACTACAGTGGGGAAAGGGAATTTATGCATTTCCCCACTGTAGTGTGATCTCAGAGTTGGTATATGTAAGTAGTTAAAAAGAAATGTTTTGCAGGGGGGCTTCACCCCCCTGCACCGCCCTACTTAAATATACCAACTTGGAGACTGCACTACAGTGGGAAAATGCATAAATTCCCTTTCCCCACTATAGTGTTCTTTGGCATAGTGTTATTCGGCCATTTAAATAATCGGCAATGTGTACCTTCGGCACACCGGTCTCAGTAATGTGTAATTCGGCGTTCCGTCACTTCGGCCATTAGATAGGAACCCATATCTATATATATATATATATATATATATATATATATATATATATATATAGTTGATCTGATGGGGAAGGCTTGCACCCTGCAAAAATGTTTTCTAATGTTTTTTTTTTTTTTCTGGTTACTGTCTTATCTGGTATGTTTCATCCATTTGAAGTTAAAACAAGTTACTTTGTCGTGATATGCAGAGAACCCTTATGTTCATTGTAGTACTTTGGCGTGATATGTAGAGGACCCTTACAGTCACTGTAGTACTTTGGCGTGATATGTAGAGGATCCTTATGGTCATTGTAGTACTTTGTCATGATATGTAGAGGACCCTTATGGTCATTGTAGTGGCAGTAATTACAGGCAAACACTATCTACTTTGACACCATTGCACAGTGTGTGGTGTTGTACACACAGGCACAGCAGTATTAATTGAAAACATGGCATAGTATGCATATATTCATAATTCCAGTCATAACAATTGTTGAAGTTCACTGCTATAAATGGCAGAAACATACCATCATAGTTGCTTTCTATGTGTAAGAGGCAAGTTCCACTCCTTTAAAGTGAGGAATATACACCAGACATTGTTACAAAAGTGCAATATATATAATTTGTATTTCACACATTACTTGCTATTGACAAAGGAAGAGGCAGAAGATAACATTTGTGTTGTAGCATAATTCACACCATAGCGATGGGTGAAATCAAATAATAAGTGCAAAGCATTGATCCAGAAATTCTTCCACACCCTCACAGGAGCTGACATGCTGATGTGATCTTGTTTTCTTGGAAAGTGACTTCATGCCCATATCGCACTTTAAGGGCACAGCTGATGAGATTACAGTACACCACAAAGCGTTGTCTGACCACAGTCACATTCACTTAGAATGAAACTAGTTAGAAATACTGTCATGTTTGAGAAGCTTTTTAACAGTGTAAAGAAATAACTGAGATATCACAGTTTTTATAAGAAATATTTTTGTGTTTTGGGTCCATCCCTCTACTCAGAGTCAACCAGTGTCATATTTTCTGGCTTGCAAAGCTCAATTTATTAGTGAAATTGCTCTTTATGATTGTCAAGTCTATTCACCTTCATGCTACAGAAGGTTTTACAATGTTTCAACACTGGATGGGGGGGTTGGGGGGATAACGCAGCTTTTATAACAACACAGAATCAAAGAGTTGATAATTTTGGGCCTGATCTCAGTGGGTGTGAAATAAAAAAAAGCTGCAAGTGCCTCATTGTTTGCCTTAGCAAAACACTTTCCGATGTGATAGGCACAGGGATGTAATGGCAAGGGGAACAAACTGCTGAAGAAAGTATCATGAGATACTACTCAGTACCATCATGGCATTCAGTGAGAAAGCTGATTGGAACAGAAATGCCACCGAATGGAAAAAATGCTATGTTGTGTCTTTTAATATGTGAAGTTATAAGGATCATTCTCTAGGGAAGGAAATATATGCTGGACATAAGAAACTGTGTATTTAAAGTGACTGCCTTTTGGGTTCAACGTTCTGTCTTTAAATGTGGTTCAGTAGAATGATTCTACACACCTGAAGGAGCCTGAAGAAATGTGCATGTATCCAACAAAGTGCCTATAAACCCAAAGAGTATTTCAAGTTTTCTTTGAAGCAGTCAGATATTACCTTATAGGGGACTAAGAGAAAGAAAGGTGAATTACGAAGCAGCTTCTGCTACCTTACAACATAGGAATCAGTACTAAAACTAGTGCTCATAAATTTATTACACAAGCATCTGAGATGAAAAAGGCAAAGATATAGAAAATAGAGGGGTATTTTGCCAGGGACTCTATTTTGCACTGGGCAGTAGTGTGCTTCATGTTTAGGATGTTAACAAGATTCTCCACAAAACTAGACACTACAGTGCAGACAAAAATTGAGCCAGAGAGCAAGATGTTTGTTTTCTTTAAAACTAGGAAATAAAATGAGAATACACCAAGCCTACACACTGACCTTTCTTGGCATGTATTAGTATTTATACCTTAGAAAGTTTTCTTTTTTATTCTTTCATTATTGTAT